>NC_090753.1:95774251-95779251 GCF_036898095.1 Palaemon carinicauda | reverse complement strand
TTCACTGTTCATTTCTTTCATTAATTTTTTGCTTGAGTATGTCTTCTGAAAGCACCATAGATTTTTTTTTTCGTCTATGTTTTTATTCCTTGCTAAAAATCAATATTGTTTGTTCATAGTGATCTTAAACGTCGAAAGGTATGTTTACCTCTTCGTTGCTTATATATATATATATATATATATATATATATATATATATATATATATATATATATATACAGTATCTATATATATAAATATATATATATATATATATATATATATATATATATATATATATATATATATATATATATATATATATACTGTATATATATATAATATATATAATATATATATGTATATATACACACACACACATATGTATATATATATATATATATATATATATATATATATATATGTATATATATATATATATATATATATATATATATATATATATATATATGATCCTTCATTTAAACTAAAAATCTTTTATTAACTTAAAGACTTTGAATCTAATTCCAACTCCACAATTTACATCCAAAACTTTCATAATATCTCAGCTTTGAAGATGGCATTTGAGCTCAATCATTTTTCACTCTTTACTGAACCCAGGTGATCCTAAACCTGGGCCATTTTTATAACCTCAAAATTCATAGGCCTCTGGCGAAAGGACTCAACGTCCCTGGCTCTTGGAACTGTCTGTAACATGAAAAATACTTTACATCTGATTTGAATTTCAAGAGAAGTCCAGAAATAGAACGTTGGTAGTTAGTTCGATGGGATATGAACTAAAGTTTTTAGATTGTTAAACATTTTTAGTCGCTATGTTTCTTCCTCTTTCACTTAATAAGGTAATACAGATTGATAGAGATTCTCTCTCTCTCTCTCTCTCTCTCTCTCTCTCTCTCTCTCTCTCTCTCTCTCTCTCTCTAACAACGGTAATTTCGATTGATAGAGATTCTCTCTCTCTCTCTCTCTCTCTCTCTCTCTCTCTCTCTCTCTCTCTCTCTCTCTCTCTCTCTCTCTACTTAACGATAAGATCGATTGGCAGAGAGACACTTTCCTCTCTCTCTCTCTCTCTCTCTCTCTCTCTCTCTCTCTCTCTCTCTTACTTAACGGTAAGATCGATTGATAGAGAGACAGTTTCCCCTCTCTCTCTCTCTCTCTCTCTCTCTCTCTCTCTCTCTCTCTCTCTCTCTCTCTCTCTCTCTCTCCAATAACTGATCTGCATTACCAGCTGATTATCAAGTCGTGTATATTATTAACCATTTAATATACATCAAAAACTGTCTATACGTTAATCTAGGAATAAATCGAATAATCTTACCAAGAAATATACTTACCAATACTCATAAACGCAAATACACTCATTTCTCAGAATAATCAACTTCGTATTGGTGTTTAACGGACTATTGGTGTCTCATCAGTACATTTATGTAAAGAATATACCTTTTGAGTTTTCCCATGAAAATAAGAGTAGATTTTGATATGATTCTAATTGAACATTTAATTTGTGAGTTGTCTAATCGCTCGAGTATATAAGTGTGGATTATTTTTGGTTAGATAGTTTAAATTCTCTTTATTATAGTATTTAGAATTAAGGTTTATATGCAAATAAGGGGAATGAGCGGTGTTTTATATTCTTATGTTATAGATGTATATATATGTGTATATATATATATATATATATATATATATATATATATATATGTGTGTGTGTATATATATATGTATATATTATATATATATATATATATATATATATATATATACATACATATATATATAATATATATACATATATATATACACACATATATATATATATATATATATCGGCCGATATTCTCGGCAATTATTATCATTAAATCTACTCCACATTCTTTTGAAGGAGAGAGAGAGAGAGAGAGAGAGAGAGAGAGAGAGAGAGAGAGAGAGAGAGAGAGATTAAAGTTGATCCTTCATACACACAATATTCTTAATTACTAACCATTTTCGCTAATCTCATTTATAAAACTTACTTACCTTTCCGAGAGAGAGAGAGAGAGAGAGAGAGAGAGAGAGAGAGAGAGAGAGAGAGAGAGAGAGAGAGAGAGAGCCATCAGCCATAACTGAATTCATCTCACATGCATAAACGAAAAGCATTACACATTTTCGAGATGTTTACGTAATTGGATTACACATTCACTTTCAAAGTTATGACTCTACATAGGTCTTGTACATTTCTGCATAATCTCGCTTTGAACAGCTGTTCAATCCTTTAGGGAAATAAGCAATTGGGGGGGGGTGGGCGGGTGTCTTTGTTACAAAGGTTTTTGCATGTTCAAATGTATCCTAAACATTCAGTTTGTATTTCCTTATTTTTCTGTTTTGAAAAGAGTCGACTAATATATCTAACACTAAGTGGAAAATCACGTGATTTCTTTATTGGCCCGATATCAACACATTATTATTTTCCTCATTATTATAACACTATGAAAAATAATATTTTTTTATTACTGTTCATGAAGAAACCTTGTATTTTTTTATTAATACTGTACTATAACATTGTATTTCCTTGATTAATACTGCATTAAAACATTGTATTTTCTTGACTAACATTTCATGATAAAGCATTGTATTTTCTTGATTAATGCTGTATGATAAAACATTGCATTTTCCTGATTAACAATGCTTGAAAAACATTTTTTTTTCATTAATAATGCAGGAAAAAACATTGTAATTTTTATTAATAATGCAAGAGAAAACTGTATTTTTTATTAATATTGCAAGAAAAAACATTGTATTTTTTATTAATAATACAGGGAAAAACTATTTTTATTAATATTGCAGGAAAAAACATTGGAGTTTTTTTAATAATGCAAGAAAAAACTTTATTTTTTATTAATATTGCAGGAAAAAACATTGGAGTTTTTTTCTTAATAATGCAAGAAAAAAAATTATTTTTTATTAATAATGCAGGAAAAAACGTATTTTTTATCAATAATGCAAGAAAAAACATTGTATTTTTTATTAATGATGCAGGAAAAAACATTGTATTTTCTATTAATAATGCAGGAAAAACATTGTATTTTTATTAATAATGCAGGGAAAAACGTTGTATTTTTTTATTAATAATGCAAGGAAAAACGTTGTATTTTTTCTATTAATAATGCATGAAAAAACATTTTATTTTTTATTAGTAATGCAGGAAAAAACATTGTAGTTTTTTATTAATAATGCAAGAAAAACTGTATTTTCTATTAATAATGCAAGAAAAAACACTGTATCTTTTATTAATAATGCAAGAAAAACTGTAGTTTTTTTTATTAATAATGCAAGAAAAAACATTGTATTTCTTATTAATAATGCAAGAAAAACTAATTTTTATTAAATATGCAAGAAAAAACATTGTATTTCTTATTAATAATGCAAGAAAAACTGTATTTTTTATTAATAATGCAGGAAAAAACATTGTATTTCTTATTAATAATGCAAGAAAAACTGTATTTTTTATTAATAATGCAAGAAAAAACATTGTATTTCTTATTAATAATGCAAGAAAAACTGTATTTTTTATTAATAATGCAAGAAAAATTTTTTTATTTTTTATTAATAAAGCAAGATAAAACACTGTATCTTTTATTAGTAATGCAAGAAAAACTAGTTTTTTATTAATAATGCAGGAAAAAATATTGTAGTTTTATATTAATGATGCATGAAAAACCTTGTATTTCCTATATTAAGATTCGCCTCTAAGCTTAACTTCGAATGAAATCTTCACCCAGTATCCTTCACAGTATCTCCAATTCCTTCGATTTTCTCCATTCATCGCCTTCATACTGCTATTAATTTCCTCCTTACGCCTGACAAACCTTCTCCTTTCTCTCCTTCCTCTTCCTTCCTCTCTCACTACTCAGCCTGATTGTCTATGAGAGAAAAATCGTTGTCTTTTGTATAATTTGTCTCTCCTGCATCGACTGTCTTAAGTGGTTGGAGGTATTTGCAGATTGAGAAAATGTATTACTTGAATTATTGTTCTCTTTTGTATTATTAATTCTTTTATCATAACTAAGTTTATTCGTGTAGTTTGGTAAAGGAAAAAAACAGTTTCTTCATGTAGAGGTAGCGGAAAATATACAATGGTTCTTCATGTATAATGGTGAAGAAATACAATGTTTCTCTGTACAGTGTTAGAGAATAGTGAAGAAAATACAATGTTTCCTTGTAAAGTGTTAAAGAATAGTGAAGAAAATTCAATGTTTCTTTGTAAAATGTTAGAGAACAGTGAAGAAAATACAATGATTCTTTGTAAAGTGTTAGAGAATAGTGAAGAAAATACAATGTTTCTTTGTAAAGTGTTAAAGAATAGTGAAGAAAATACAATGTTTCTTTGTAAAGTGTTGAAGAACAGGGAAGAAAATACAATGTATCTCTGTACAGTGTTAGAGAGTAGTGAAGAAAATACAATGTTTCTTTGTAAAGTGTTAGAGAATTGTGAAGAAAATACAATGTTTCTTTGTAAAGTGTAAGAGAATAGTGAAGAAAATTCAATGTTTCTTTGTACAGTGATAGAGAATAGTGAAGAAAATACAATGTTTCTTTGTACAGTGATAGAGAATAGTGAAGAAAATACAATGTTTCTTTGTAAAGTGTTAAAGAATAGTGAAGAGAATACAATGTTTCTTTGTGAAGTGTTAAAGAATGGTGAAGAAAATACAATGTTTCTTTGTAAAGTGTTAAAGAACAGTGAAGAAAAAACGATGTTTCTCTGTACAGCGTTAGAGAATAGTAAAGAAAATACAAAGTTTCTTTGTAAAGTGTTAAAGAATAGTGAAGAAAATACAATGTTTCTCTGTACAGCGTTAGAGGATAGTGAAGAAAATACAATGTTTCTTTGTACAGTGATAGAGAATAGAGAAGAAAATACGATTTTTCTCTGTACAGTGTTAGAGAATAGTGAAGAAAATACAATGTTTCTTTGTGAAGTGTTAAAGAATAGTGAAGAAAATACAATGTTTCTTTGTAAAGTG
>NC_090753.1:95756751-95769251 GCF_036898095.1 Palaemon carinicauda | reverse complement strand
ATACATACATACATACCTACATACTTGCATACATACATACAAACTTACATACATACATACATATTTCACACATACATACTTACTTGCATACATACATACATACAGTGATACCTCGGTACTCGACCATAATCCGTTCGAGATCCGTGTTCGACCTCCGATTTGTTCGAGTACCGAATTTTTTTTCCCCATAAGAAATAATGGTATATATTCTATTCCGTTCCCAAGCACTCGAACAGGCCCAAAATATTAATAAAACGTGTACCTAAACAACAATAATTATCTAAATGTGTATGAAATTGGTCAGAAAATCCTATAAAACAATTTTAAACCATTTACTGTACTAAAATAAAACAATTTTAAACCATTTTCTGTACTGTAGTGAACATACCTTTGAGCAGCGGTTCGATGGCATACAGGGATGGATGTGGAGAGGATGGAAGGGGGAGGTTACTGCTTGGAAGGAGAGTCCCCTTCCATGATGTGGCGGGGTAGTTCTCCTTCAGGAGTTGTTTCTCTCTCCAATGAAAGGGTGGGCAGATCTATTTCAGGGGTTTCTTCTCTTCTTTGTCTCTTCTTTGGAGGAGAAACAGGCTTTGATGTAGCAGCTTTCTTTTCTTTTGTGAAAAACTGGTCTATTGTTAATTGTTTCTTCCTCCTCTGCAGTATTCTTCGAAAATGATACATGACACTATCATTAAACATATGCACTGCCCGGTTTGCTACTGCAATTTCTGGGTGGTATTTTTCAGCAAAAGCCTGCACATCTGCCCACTTGGAACAAATTTCATTGATGAGAGAACTTGGAACATCCTCCCTTACCTCATCCTCTTCTGAAGATTCCTGCTCCACAATCAGATCCTGCTGCTGTTGTTGTTGCAGGTGCAACAATTCCTCCACAGTCAACTCGGTAGAATGGCTTTCTACAAGCTCATCAATATCATCCTTGTCGACCTCAAGCCCCAAACTCCTGCCCATGACAACAATTTCCTCAACGACATCAGTGTCATCAGAAATTACAGGGGTAGCAGTGCTTGGACCCGCCTCTGGTTGGAAACCTTCAAACTCCCTCTCTGTGACACATGATGGCCACAGCTTACGCCAGGCAGAGTTCAATGTCCTATAGGTCACACCTCGCCAAGCTTGGTCAATCATGTTAACAGAGTTGAGGATGCTGAAGTGTTCCTTCCAGAATTCCTTTAGGGTCAACTTCGTGTCACTGGTCACTTCAAAACACTTTCTGAAAAGGGCCTTGGTATAGAGTTTTTTGAAGTTTGAAATGACCTGTTGGTCCATGGGCTGGAGTATGGGAGTAGTATTGGGGGGCAAGAATTTGGTACTCGACCATAATCCGTTCGAGATCCGTGTTCGACCTCCGATTTGTTCGAGTACCGAATTTTTTTTCCCCATAAGAAATAATGGTATATATTCTATTCCGTTCCCAAGCACTCGAACAGGCCCAAAATATTAATAAAACGTGTACCTAAACAACAATAATTATCTAAATGTGTATGAAATTGGTCAGAAAATCCTATAAAACAATTTTAAACCATTTACTGTACTAAAATAAAACAATTTTAAACCATTTTCTGTACTGTAGTGAACATACCTTTGAGCAGCGGTTCGATGGCATACAGGGATGGATGTGGAGAGGATGGAAGGGGGAGGTTACTGCTTGGAAGGAGAGTCCCCTTCCATGATGTGGCGGGGTAGTTCTCCTTCAGGAGTTGTTTCTCTCTCCAATGAAAGGGTGGGCAGATCTATTTCAGGGGTTTCTTCTCTTCTTTGTCTCTTCTTTGGAGGAGAAACAGGCTTTGATGTAGCAGCTTTCTTTTCTTTTGTGAAAAACTGGTCTATTGTTAATTGTTTCTTCCTCCTCTGCAGTATTCTTCGAAAATGATACATGACACTATCATTAAACATATGCACTGCCCGGTTTGCTACTGCAATTTCTGGGTGGTATTTTTCAGCAAAAGCCTGCACATCTGCCCACTTGGAACAAATTTCATTGATGAGAGAACTTGGAACATCCTCCCTTACCTCATCCTCTTCTGAAGATTCCTGCTCCACAATCAGATCCTGCTGCTGTTGTTGTTGCAGGTGCAACAATTCCTCCACAGTCAACTCGGTAGAATGGCTTTCTACAAGCTCATCAATATCATCCTTGTCGACCTCAAGCCCCAAACTCCTGCCCATGACAACAATTTCCTCAACGACATCAGTGTCATCAGAAATTACAGGGGTAGCAGTGCTTGGACCCGCCTCTGGTTGGAAACCTTCAAACTCCCTCTCTGTGACACATGATGGCCACAGCTTACGCCAGGCAGAGTTCAATGTCCTATAGGTCACACCTCGCCAAGCTTGGTCAATCATGTTAACAGAGTTGAGGATGCTGAAGTGTTCCTTCCAGAATTCCTTTAGGGTCAACTTCGTGTCACTGGTCACTTCAAAACACTTTCTGAAAAGGGCCTTGGTATAGAGTTTTTTGAAGTTTGAAATGACCTGTTGGTCCATGGGCTGGAGTATGGGAGTAGTATTGGGGGGCAAGAATTTGATTTTGATAAAGCTGTATTCTTCTTTCAAGTCATCCTCGAGACCTGGAGGATGTGCAGGAGCATTGTCCATAACCAGAAGACATTTCATTGGCAAGCTCTTTTCAATGAGGTAAGCCTTAACCTGGGGGGCAAACACTTCGTTTATCCACTCAGTAAAGAATTGTCTTGTGACCCAAGATTTAGTGTTCGAGCGCCACATAACTGGTAGTGCACTTTTACAAATATTATTTCGTTTGAACACCCGGGGGTTGTCCGAGTGGTACACTAACAAGGGTTTGATCTTGCAATCGCCACTTGCATTTGCACACAGCAACAATGTTAGCCTATCTTTCATTGGCTTGTGACCTGGCATCTTCGTCTCGTCCTTGGTAATGTACGTATTGGCTGGCATTTTCTTCCAAAATAACCCAGTCTCATCACAATTAAAGACTTGTTGTGCGATCAAATTTTGTTCATTTATGTACCGATCGAATTCCCCCACGTATTTATCGGCTGCAATTTGATCCGAACTAGCTGCCTCCCCATGCCTAGTAACACGATGAATACCTGTTCTATTACGAAACTTTTCAAACCAACCCCTGCTCGCTTTAAATGTAAATGAATCACTTTCACTGGTACTCGGACTTTTCTTCACTAATTCTTCATAGATATGCAACGCTTTTTCACAAATGAACGCTTCACTAACACTTTCCCCGGCCAACTGTTTTTCTTTAATAAATATTAAAAGCAACTTTTCCATCTCCTCAATCACTTGTGGCCTTTGCTTAGTTACCGCCGTAACTCCCGTTGCAACATTCGCCTTCTTAATCATTTCTTTATGCTTTAAAAACGTAGAAATGGTCGACTTCGCCATTCCGTATTCTACCGCTAAATCGGACACTCGTACACCATTCTCATATTTCGCTATAATTTCCTTCTTCAACTCGATCGTTGTTCGCACTGTTTTCCTCTTCTCCTTCCCCTTAACACTCATTACTTTCTTGGGACTCATTATGAAAGCTAAAAAAGCAATTAAAAGCACTGAAAATCACTAAATCACAACGAATGCTGATCGCGCGTTGTCTGAGTGACGCTCTCGAGAGAACTGATGCTTCCCGAACAAGCGAGAGTGGCCGAGATGGCGCGATCATCACAAAGCCCATGCGGTCGTCACGTGTTCGGCTGGTCGAGTACCGAATTTTTGGTCGAGCACCGCAGCAAAAATTTCTCGAAAATTTTGGTCGAACTCCGAATTGTTCGAGTATAGAGTCGTTCGACTACCGAGGTATCACTGTACATACATTCATACTTGCATATATACTGTACATAAATACATACATACATGCATACATTCATACATATATACTTACATACATGCATACATACATACATACATACATACAGGCATACATACATACATACATACATACTTACATACATGCATACATTCATACATATATACTTACATACATACTGTACATACATACATACATACTTACATAGATACATACATACATACATCCATACATACATACATCCAAACACAACATGAAAACAACATGAACTAATCCAGTGCCAAATAGAAAGACTATATTTCCATATGCAACAGAAAGAAGGGTTTTCAAAAGAAGGATTCATGAAGTCCCTTACATAGGAACTCTTTTAACCTCCAGGAATATAAAGTCATCTGCATCTTCATCTCCAAGAGGAGATTTGTCTGGATCTAATTAAATCTGGGACTTCGTGTCATGGCAATAATGCTGTTACTCTGTGATCCACAGGTAGAGAGAGGAGGGGGACATTTCTCGGTTCTCTTTATAATTAGATATTCTCTTTCGTCTTCTTTGTACTTTTTATGTATATATATATATATATATATATATATATATATATATATATATATATATATATATATATATATGTATATATATCTATATATTTATATATATATACATATATATACATATATATATATATGTGTGTGTGTATACTTTGCTCATATATAGGTAGATAGATAAATAAATGTATATGTTTATATGACCATATATAACGGATTTTGAGCGAAGCGAAAAATCTATTTTTGGGTGAGATAGCCATGTCGTCCTGATGGAAGTTCCTTTAAGTGTAGCTTTCCAGGGTATATTTGACTACAGTGATATTCCCAGAGAATTTTACCTTAAAGTCTCCAGAATTCTAACTCCTGGCGCGAATATCCCTAACTTTTCCTTTTAGGGATATCGCATAATGTCAGAGGACGTATTCTTGATATGCCACATAGCTATATTTACCCCGAATAGCGTTTACGCTTCGAGGGGGAAAAGTGGAAAGAAAACGAAAGGGGAGCCGTTATAAGGTGCCTCTCCTCCATTACTGTTTGAGTCTCTATATGACGTCATATCCGTCCGCCATCTTTATTCCTTGTAGCGTTAGCGAGGTGCTACAGATACAGTACTTTCGGGAGGGATCCTTTCAGTCCTTTTTTGATAAAAGGAGGACGGGTCCATCAGGACGACATGGCTATCTCACCCAAAAAATAGATTTTCCTCTTCGCTCAAAATCCGTATTTTGGGCTCAAGCCATGTCGTCCTGATGGAAGTTTACCAGAGCATTAATGTATCTGTGGATTTACTATTTGTGCCTTAACCTCAAGACAGAATTTTCTTGGTCACTGAGACCTAGAGACATATGATGTTACCGTTATACATCATTTCTTCTAATCATGAACCATGTTAGTGCTTCCTGCCCCCTACAAGGAAGAATCATGCCAGACTCTGGAAAAAATCTCGAGGATTGCTTATTTCATATGAATATCCTAGCAACCAAAAAGGTATACCAGTCTCATCGTATACCTTCCCAATAAGAGTTTGTATTCGAAAACGAACAAATGCATGTATGAGTAACTGACGCCTCCCCTGGGTATACAGAGCTAACTGTATGCAAAGACAGACAAGTTTGTATCCATGTAAAAACAATCGTTTGTATAAGTCAGCATCCCATCAAAGGCATCGTGGGTGAGTTGTAAGCAAAGACAGACAGTATCTATCTGTATAGGAACTAGGTATGTATACACATAAAGAAGGTTTGTTAACTATAGGAACAATTTCTACAGTTATTCTTTCATTAATATGCAAAATAAAAGGGTGATCATAATAATGCTCTACACATTTTTATTTATCTGAATTTGGGGCGAATAAGACGCAAATTTCAAATGGTATTTTATTGACAATCAATAAAATATGTAAATCAGTCTACATTTTATCGAATAATATAAAATGTTTGTGATATAAATTAAGCATAAATATACTGGTAATGCCAGAAATACTTGTTTCATCTGAAAAGAAACCACTATTTTCCACTAAAATGAAAATTCAGAAATTTTCTATTCTAAATTTCTGTCATTACTGTCTGTTCACACTTGTGTAAAGGAGTAAAGGACATACGGCACACGTGCTATTCTTTATGCTTCTTTCACCTGTATTATTTGGAACAGTCTGTAATGTCACCATTATGACATGCCACTTAACATCTTGTACTGTCAGAAGTCAGCACGCACACCCTGCACATAACAGTCCCAATAGATTCACTGTTCCTCGCAGTATTAAGCGACAGGTTTTAGTACACTACCTGCCGCCACCACAAACCTCTTGATCTCTTGTACCTGCTTCGCATAGTGTTTGAAAAACACTCTGGATGACTTCCATCCAGTATACGAGCGAAGACGTTCGAAATCCATATATTGGAAAAAATTCAGAGACGAAGCAATTTTTCTCGGATCGTGACCTGCGGGTGTACCATCGGGATCCGCTCTGCGAATGAAGTAGGTGATCTTCGCCCTTAGTTGTTTTAGAGACAAATTTGAACCTGATGTTTCTCCTTTAAAGAGCTGTCCTCCCCTAAAGTCTGAAGTTCTAGGAAGATAGACCTTTAGGCCCTCAACTGGACAGAGAGACATCTTCCTTCAGAGTGCAGATTCTCCAGGGACCCCACCTTTTGGTGGGTAGCTCGTCCTTAGCGAGAAACGTTGGATCAGGGAAAAGATTCAATTCTCCCCTTTCTGTGAACTGAATATGGCCCTCATCTCTAGACAGGGCCACTATTTCACTAACTCTGGCCCCTGAGGCTAGTGCAAATAGGAATATAACGTTTTGGGTCAAATCTTTCAGAGAGCAGTTCTCATTGTTCAGTGTTGATGCAAAGTGAAGAACTTTATCCAAGGATCATGAGATGCCTCGGGGTTGCTGCGGGTCTGATTCTAGCACAGGCCTTAGGAATCTTGTTAAAGATTTTGTTAGAGAAGTCTACTTGGAAGGCGTACAGCAAGGGTTTAGTCAAGGGAGATTTACACGTTGATATCGTGTTGGCTGCTAAACTTTGTTCATGGAAATAAAGAAGGATAAACAGAAATCTGTTGAGATTTCTTTTGGATTCTTTGCCTTGACAAATGCAACCCATTTCTTCCAAGACGACTCATATTGTCTTATGGTAGATTTAGACTTATATTCTTCTAAGAAGTTTATACTGTCTCTCGAAATCCCGAATCTTTTCTTAACTGCTAAGGAGAGAAAATCTTGAGATGAAGGTTCCGGGTTTTCTGTGATGAAGCGAAGACAGTCGACTTCTGCACTTGTTGTGTCAGAACTGGGTACGGCAACGGAACCAGTCTCAACCGCAGTTCCAATACTAGCGGGAACCAGATGCTGTTCAGCCACTTGTGGGCCACTATAGCTGCTGTTCCTTGAAAGGATTTCAGTTTGTTGATGACTTTCAGTAGAAGATTGGGTGGAGGGAACAGGTAAATCCTGGACCATCTATTCCAATCGAGGGACATCGCGTCCACTGCTTCTGCTAGAGGGTCCTCGTATGGGGCCACGTAACGAGGTAGTTTCTTGTTGTCGCTCTTTGCGAAGAGGTCGATTTGCAGTTCTGGGACTTGATGGAAGATGAAGGAGAACGATCCTGCGTCTAGGGACCATTCTGACTCTATCGGCTTGAACCTGGATAGAGCGTCCGCCGTCACATTGCGGAACCCTTGGAGGTGAACTGCTGATAAGTGCCATCTCTTCTTTTCCGCCAAACGGAAGATGGCCAACATCACTTGGTTGATTTGGGGCGATCTCGAGCCTTGTCCATTCAGACATCTCACTATCACCTCGCTGTCCAGAACTAGTCATATGTGGGTCGAGCTGCGAGGAGCCAGTTTCTTCAGTGTAAGGAAAACTGCCATGGCTTCCAGAATATTGATGAGGAAGGTCTTGAACAGAGAGGACCAAGTCCCATGGACTTTCCGTTGGTGAGAGTGGCCTCCCCATCCTTCCTTTGATGCGTCTGTGTGGATGATGACTGAAGGTGGAGGTGGTTGTAAAAGCACCGATTTCCTCAGGTGCTTGGCCTCTGACCACATCTTGAGAAGTGATCGTAGACGAGTCGGTATTGGTCTTCTTAGAGCTCTTCGAGCGTTTGATGCGTATCTTTTCCAGACTCCTGTTGCATCTTTTAATTGTGCTCTTAGCACCGGGTCTGTCACTGATGCAAACTGAAGGGAGTCCAGCACTCTCTCCTGTTGGTGTCTTGATATCCGATCGGATTTCAGAAGTCTCTTGGCAGATCCCGCTATCTCTCCCCTCTTCTTTGATGGAATGGAGAGGCGGCGTGACTGTAAGTTCCAGTGAATTCCAAGCCATTGAAACTTCTGAGCTGGAGAAAGTCGAGACTTTTTGACATTGATCTTGAATCCCAGATGTTCCAGGAACTGGATCACTTCTTTGGAAGCTTGCATGTACTCCGTCTCGGATGCTGCCCACACCAGCCAATCGTCCAGGTAACCCATTACCTGAACACCCTTTAGGCGTAGTTGATGAACGACTGCGTTTGCAAGCTTCGTGAAGATCCTTGGGGCTATGTTTAGCCCGAAGGGCATGGCTCTGAAGACATATTGTTTCTTCTGAAGCCTGAATCCTAGGTAGGAGGAAATTTGACGATTGATTAGGATATGCCAATAGGCATCTGCCATGTCTATTGAGACTGTGTATTCCTTCTTGGGCAATAGGGTCCTTATATGTTGAAGGGTTAACATCCTGAACTTGTAATTTACTATGAACTTGTTGAGTGGCGACAAGTCCAAAATGACTCTGAGTTTGTCTGAGTCCTTCTTGGAAACACAAAACAGCCTTCCTTGGAATTTGATGGACTTTGCCCTCTTTATCACTCTTTGCGCAGGAGTTCTCGAATGTATTCTTCCAGAACGGGGGTGGAGTGTTGGAAGAATTGAGGGAAAGATGGTGGAGCTACATTCCAGCTCCACCCCAGTCCGTTCTTGATTAGGCTTTGGGCCCAGGGATCAAAGGTCCAGCGATCCCGAAATAAGTAGAGTCTTCCTCCTACCTGAAGCATCTCACTTTTGCTGCTGACCGGAGGACTTGCCTCCTTGACCGCGTCCTCCTCTATTGCCTCTGCCTTTTGAGGGGCGTCTAGAAGAACCTCTAAATGTTCCTCTGGCTTTCGGCCGAAAGGTAGTAGACAGCCTCTCAAAGGCTGGAGTAAAGGCTGGTGACTATGTCGCCAACTGCTGGGGTACCAACTGGTAGGTAGTAGGAGGTTGTGCTACCACCTGGGGCACCGCGGTTGCGGGAAGTTGTTGTTGCCGTTGTTTATAATCATATACTGTAGTTCCAGCCGGCATATGCCGGCAGGGTAGCACCAGGGTACAGTTCAGTCAATGTATAGTTGACTGTAGTATAGGCCGGCAATTCGCCGGCCGCCGGCTGATCGCCGGCTGTCAGCATTCCATGCCAGCCAGCAACAGGTGTTTATACACAGCGGTCGGCAACCTCTCCGGCTGTCGGCAGCTTGCCGGCTGTCGGCAGCGTGCTAGTTGCCGGCAGCTAGCTAGAGCTGCCGGCAGGGTAGAACCCAGTGGTACCAGCTAATAGAGAGAGAGAGAAAGCATAGATAGAAGGATGGTGTAAGAGCTCTGCCTTTCAACCTTCTTCCAGAATGAGTGTTCAAAAGGAAGGGGAGAAAGTGTCATTCAGGCTTCCAACCATCCACAACTATTACCAGTCTCTGCCGGCACAGTTTATGAATGGCAGTCCAAGAGAGGACTGAAAAACACTCTACAGATAAGGGATCTTCTGCTGGCAGCCGGCACCGCCGGCCCAACTCCCCCGGAGCACTATGTCCGTAAGGGAGAGTTGAGTGACTGTACGACATGGACAGAAACCCGAGCCATTCCCACAACCTGCCGGCAATCGGCTCGATTGTAGGACGATGGCCAAGAGTTTGTGATAGCTAGGCCATCACTAAAGGACAGAATGGGGAGGGGTGAGGGTCCTATTGAGTGTGGGAGGAGCCAGCAGGTTGCCAGTCCTACCTCACCTAACGAACTCTGTTCCAGTATTAAAGCCAACCCAGGTGGCAGGAGAATTATATTCTCAAGCCTAGGGTCAACTAATACAGCAAAGGGGCCGGCAGCACCCTCGCTGCCACCCCTAAACAGTAGAGGAACAGAGTTCTAGTACCAGAGTCGCCTAGGCAGTAGAAGAATTCTATTCTTCAGCCTAGGGTCTGCCAGCACAGGACTAGTCAGCTAGACCACAGGGAGAAGATATCATATATAAAGCCTTCAAGTGTGGTCTAGAGAGGTCTAGCCTCCTATGCCGGTAGCCTAGTCCAGCAGGGGAATGCTATTCACCCTGTTAGCCAGCCACCGGCAACAGACTAAATACTCTGAGGTTCTAACCAAAACCCAAAAACCTGCCTCTGCAGTTACAGGGAAAGAACATAAAACCCTAGCCTAATCATGCTTGAATTACAGCTCAAGGAACGATAGACTAGGGTTATAGCCTAGGCTAACTCAGAGTGTAGAAGAGATTGCCCTTAAATCTCCATAGGAGATAAGTGTCGTTTTATTAATGGATTAGAAGATATCTATCTCTGTCTGTATCAATAAAAACGACACATAAGGGCAATCGGGGAACATGTTTGAAAGTATACTAAAGCCACTAGGCTAGTAGCCTAGTGGCAGTGAGAATCGTTTACCTAAATCACCGAAACTTTCTCGTATATTATCTTGGAAGAGGAAAATTTTAGCTATCAATTTATCTTACATGTATAAAATACGCCTAAGGCTTCATTAAAATTATAACACTAGGAAAATCTATTATATCATGCATGAAAATACTAAAACTGAACGCCTAGGCTAGGAAGCCTAGCGTAAACACGGTTGTTACCTAAATCGCCGAAGCTGATATCAATACTATCGGCATAATATAAAGAATTCCTAGCAATGAAGGCTAAATAGCTAAAGATATTTAAGCTATTAAAACCGGGAAGGTCGTTCTGGCTAACTAAATGACTCATGCGTTACGAACGACAGTGCCCATGACGCCTCCGGCTTAGGCAACAGCTCTTGCAACGTTAATTTAACTATAATTCATATCAAAATAAGGCAAGAGCTTACATTTATACAATGTAAAGATCAATACTCAACTTTCCAGAGGCAGATGAGGCTGGAGAAAGCATGATTAATCAAAAAAACTTCCAAAATAACGAGAGAGCACAGGAAAATCACCGAGCAATGGCGCTACTATGAAAGGAATAAAGATGGCGGACGGATATGACGTCATCTAGAGACTCAAACAGTAATGGAGGAGAGGTACCTTATAATGGCTCCCCTTTCGTTTTCTTACCACTTTTCCCCCTCGAAGCGTAAACGCCATTAGGGGTGAAGAGAGCTATGTGGCGTGTCAAGAATACGTCCTCTGATATTATGCGATATCCCTTAAAGGAAAAGTTTAGGGATATTCGTGCCAGGCGTTAGAATTCTGGAGACCTCAAGGTAAAATTCTCTGGGAATATCACTGCATTCAAATATACCCTAGGAAGCTACACTTAAAGGAACTTCCATCAGGACGACATGGCCTGAGCCCAAAAAATAGTATATATACATACTTATATATGTGTGTTATGTACATACATATATATATATATATAATATATATATATATATATATAATATATATATATATATATGTACATATACAACCATATATATATATGTTTTATATATATATATATATATATATATATATATATATATATATATATATATATATATATATATATATATATATATATTGTATTTGTAAGCTTGTGCATTTTCCATTATATATTTGAATCGTAGTTCCTAAAAAATAATTGAAAAAAATTTCCTTAATTGAGACATCTAAAGTTGTAACTGGAAAAAAAAAACAGAAATTCAAAATCGGCGGATAATAACATTGGCGATATTAAAAGACCACTAAATTTATAAACACCCGCTAAATATTTGACAGGTATATGACACAAGAACGCCGTAATGGAAGTGTTAAAGTAAGATTGAAAAGATAAAGTTTATTTCCCTATTAAACGTCCTTATGGCCAGGAATTGTGGTTTCGACTCTCTCTTTATCTCCGGAATCATAGGTGGTATCTTTTTTAAGTACCACCCGGTTGGCCACCTCTTCCTAAGTGCTTTTCTTGTTTGATCGTTTTATTGTCTTACTTTTATCTGACCTAAAAATAGGCATTTTTATTATTATTATTATTATTATTATTATTATTATTATTATTATAATTATTATTATTATTTTATTATTATTATTATTATTATTATCATTATTTTGTTATCATTATCATTATTATTATTATTAGTAGTAGTAGTAGTATTAGTAGTAGTAGTAGTAGTAGTAGTAGTAGTAGTATCATTGTTATTATTATTAGCTATGCTACAACCCTAATTGGAAAAGCAGGATGCTTTTCAAGGGCTCCAACAGGAAAAAATAGCCCTGTGGGGAAAGGAAAAGTGAAAATAAATAAACAAGAGAACTAATACACAATTAGGATAGAATATTTCAAGAACAGCAACAACATCAAAATAGATCTTTCATATATAAAATATAAAAAGAGGCTTATGTCATCATGTTCAATATT
>NC_090753.1:95711721-95756251 GCF_036898095.1 Palaemon carinicauda | reverse complement strand
ATATGCTAACGTTCATCTGAAACAACGGCCAACGCGGTAACTGATGGCATTCAGTTTGGTAGGCTTTTACTCACACTGGTCGAGTACCAAATATTTGTTCGAGAACAGGGGCATTTTTCACTGAAACATTTTGGTAAAAAACTCTTTGTTGGAGCTTCGAGACGATCAGATACCGGTGTGAGAGCAGGGGTGGTGAGTTATCCCCGCTAACCTAGTAGAGGGTAGTTACACCTCACAAATTATTAATGGCTGGTTTTTCAGCTTGCGCCAAAATAATACTCCTATTGTAGAGTAAGGTTTGTATCTAGTGCCAGAACTAACTCAATTTAATGAAGATATTCTACAACTACAAAAAGAATAAACAAATTACATACCTGATCGCAAGGAGTAGAGATAGCTTCAATTTCTGTAGAGTTCCCCAAACATACCAAGAGAGCAGACTCTATCAGAGTGACTTCGTCTCCTCCTGCACAAATACAAAGAAAAATATAGATTGCGTTAAACAACTGAACGAGGTTCATTGCTCAACTATCCTTTTTTTTTCCAGTGCCTTTCTTCTAGTACAGTAATTCTGTTTGAGTAAATTTAGAACACCAACTACTGTATACAGAAAATAAAAGAAGCTTAGTTGCTTTTAGTATGATTTGATCCTTCCAGATTAGGAAGAAACATATGTACCTCTCATGAAAATAATTTGTGAAATCAGCAGTCAGATTAACAGATCTTATAGTTACAGTAATATCATGTTTGTATTCACCCTTGAAATGTTCTACATAAATCCTATTTTCTATTATTGATATTCAGTACAGTATATACTCATGTATCATGCAAACCGCAAATTTTCCACAAGACGATTGAAGTATGTGTATCATAAGAGTTCCAATTTCGGGGCTAGTCAATTGCTGTGTGACTGACAATGAGCTCGTTTTAAGTTTTTTCTGGTCTTCATCTTGTTAAGAATTAACATTCCAGGGTAACTTACTAATCACTGAATTTTACATTAGTAAAATATAATAAATACCAAAATAGATGAAATTCTTATACTGTTTATTACCTATTAAGTAACCGTCGTACGCTCAATAAATTGCATTATTTATAGTACTGTTAAACTTCATTACACCCGATAACTTACATTGACAAAATATAGATAAATATTCTCAATGGAGAAAAAGAGCAATAAAGAGTAAAAATATCCTTAGAGTGATGAAAAACAAGTGGTACAAATTCTTGTCAATAGATGGCAGCAAGAGCAAGATTACCAATAGACTATAACACCAGTTTTGACAAATGGCAATTGAATGTAAGCTCGGTATAACATGATAACCTACAGTTGTAAAACTTTATAAACCAAAGTCAGATAAATATTTAAATAATGCAAGTACCTGTTATGTAGGTAAGGTAAGTAAAATGATATAGCCTCATTAATGATAATATTGACATCTTTAGGCAACATTTTTATGATTCTTGCACCTGAGAATTGTAAGCAAAGAGTTTGCTTAGTCCAAAAATTAACTTACACATTTTGTATCTCTTGTGCAGTGTGACCCCATATTACGGTTTTAGGTTTAAAATTAGGTCTCAGAAACTCACATAATACAGTATGTGGCATTCTCCGAAATTATATGCTTATTTTATAAAGAAAAGAGTAAAATATAAAATGTTAAGAGTTACTTGTATTTTACCTAACTCATCTAGGAGAAGGACACTCCAAAATCAAACCATTGTTCTCTAATCTTGGGTAATGTCATAGCCTCTGTACCATGGTCTTCCACTGTCTAGGGTTAAGAGTTCTCTTGCTTGAGGGTACACTCGGACACACTATTCTATCTAATTTCTCTTCTTGTTTTGTTAAAGTTTTTATAGTTTTTATAGGAAATATTTATTTTAATGTTACTGTTCTTAAAATATTTAATTTTTCCTTGTTTCCTTTCCTCACTGGGCCATTTTCCCTGTTGGGGCCCCTAGGCTTATAGCATCCTGCTTTTCCAACTAGGGTTGTAGCTTAGCAAGTAATAATAATAATAATAATACAGACATCTTTTGATACCCCACATATATGAAAGGCATAAACTAACTGACGTTGGGTACATTATCATAATATAGTTAGAGATATTGAAAAAATCTCCCATAAAACTTATTTACTTGAAGCTTTCTGAAGAGCGTGGAAATCTAAGATTTCTGTGAACAGTCCAGCCACGAGAAGCAAGCACATGATGATGAAAATGGGCACACTACCCGCAGGCCACAGCCCTGCAAATAAATCAGAATTACAATTAAAAAAGGCTGAACAATATTATTAAACAGTATAATTCTTCAGCATTGCATAAACATAATATAATCCTTCTTCCATAATAAACCATCAATGAAACATGATCAAACACCAACAAGTTACAAACACTAAAAAATTTAAATCATTTATAAAAAAAACATTCTTTGACTCAATCTGGCTCAATCCTGGGACTTTATTCAATAAAATATCTGAAGAGACAAAGGAAAGTAATTGTTCTCATTAAGAGGCCTGTAGCTATATAGACATTTTCATTTTACTGAAACTATAAACTAAAAATAAGATATTTCTCAAAATGCTCATTCAGATCTGTATAAAAATAAAGAAAAATGATATTTTAATTATAAAATAAATTTTTGAATATACTTACCCGGTGAATATATAATACCTGCAACTCTGCGGCTCGACAGACAACATACTTAAAAAACTCGCGAGCGATCGCTATGCAGGTTGCGGGTGTGCCCACCAGCGCCAACTGTCGGCCAGATACCACTCTCGATGTAAACAAAACCTTCAATTTCTTCTCATCCCACTGCGTCTCTATTGGGGAGGAAGGGAGGGTCGTTTAATTTATATATTCACCGGGTAAGTATATTCAAAAATTTATTTTATAATTAAAATATCATTTTTAAATATTTAACTTAGCCGGTGAATATATAATAGCTGATTCACACCCAAGGAGGTGGGTAGAGACCAGAGTTAAATATGTTTACATTGTATAAGCTAAGAGTTTTTTCATTTTGACAGTTATCAATATAACAAAACCAAAATAAATAGGTACCTGGTAAGGAAGTCGACTTAGACGATTACTCTGCCTTCTAAGTACGTCTTCCTTACGGAGCCCAGCGATCCTCTTAGGATGCTGACAGACTCCCAGGAGCTGAAGTATCAAGGGCTGCAACCCATACAACAGGACCTCATCAAACCCCTAATCTGGGCGCTCTCAAGAAATGACTTTGACCACCCGCCAAATCAACCAGGATGCGAAAGGCTTCTTAGCCTTCCGGACAACCCATAAAAACAACATTAAAAAACATTTCAAGAGACAGATTAAAAGGATATGGAATTAGGGAATTGTAGTGGTTGAGCCCTCACCCATTACTGCACTCGCTGCTACGAATGGTCCCAGTGTGTAGCAGTTCTCGTAAAGAGTCTGGACATCTTTCAAGTAAAATGACGCGAACACTGACTTGCTTCTCCAATAGGTTGCGTCCATGATACTTTGCAGAGATCTATTTTGCTTAAAGGCCACGGAAGTTGCTACAGCTCTAACCTCGTGCGTCTTAACCTTAAGCAAAGATCGGTCTTCCTCACTCAAGTGTGAATGAGCTTCTCGTATTAACAATCTGATAAAATATGACAAAGCATTCTTTGACATAGGCAAGGATGGTTTCTTAACCGAACACCATAACGCTTCAGATTGGCCTCGTAAAGGTTTAGTACGAGTTAAGTAGAACTTAAGAGCTCTAACAGGGCATAATACTCTTTCTAGTTCATTGCCTACGATCTCCGATAAGCTAGGAATATCGAAAGATTTAGGCCAAGGACGAGAAGGTAGCTCATTTTTGGCTAGGAAACCAAGCTGCAGAGAACAAGTAGCTTTTTCTGACGAAAACCCGATGTTCTTGCTGAAGGCATGAAGCTCACTGACTCTTTTAGCCGAGGCTAAGCATACCAGGAAAAGAGTCTTAAGAGTGAGATCTTTCAGGGAGGCTGAATGTAAAGGCTCAAACCTGTCTGACATGAGGAATCTTAGGACCACGTCTAAATTCCACCCAGGTGTAGCCAAACGACGTTCCTTAGAGGTCTCAAAAGACTTAAGGAGGTCTTGCAGATCTTTATTGTTGGAAAGATCTAAGCCTCTATGCCGGAAGACCGAGGCCAACATGCTTCTGTAGCCCTTGATCGTAGGAGCTGAAAGGGATCGTACTTTTCTCAGGTATAAGAGAAAATCAGCTATTTGGGCTACAGAGGTACTGGACGAGGATACGGAAACTGACTTGCACCAGTCTCGGAAGACTTCCCACTTCGATTCGTAAACTCTAATGGTAGACGCTCTCCTCGCTCTAGCAATCGCACTGGCTGCCTCCTTCGAAAAGCCTCTAGCTCTCGAGAGTCTTTCGATAGTCTGAAGGCAGTCAGACGAAGAGCGTGGAGGCTTTGGTGTACCTTCTTTACGTGTGGCTGACGTAGAAGGTCTACTCTTAGAGGAAGACTTCTGGGAACGTCTACCAGCCATCGAAGTACCTCGGTGAACCATTCTCTCGCGGGCCAGAGGGGAGCAACTAACGTCAACCTTGTCCCTTCGTGAGAGGCGAATTTCTGCAGTACCTTGTTGACAATCTTGAATGGTGGGAATGCGTGAAGATCTAGGTGTGACCAATCTAGGAGGAAGGCATCTATATGTATTGCTGCTGGGTCTGGGACTGGAGAGCAATAGATTGGAAGCCTCTTGGTCAGCGAGGTTGCAAAGAGATCTATGGTGGGTTGACCCCAAGCCGCCCAAAGTCTCTTGCACACATCCTTGTGGAGGGTCCATTCGTTTGGAATTACTTGACCTTTCCGACTGAGACAATCCGCTAGGACTTTCAAGTCGCCCTGGATGAACCTCGTTACTAGGGAGATGCCTCGATCTTTTGACCAGATGAGCAGGTCCCTTGCGATCTCGTACAGAGTCAATGAGTGGGTACCTCCCTGTTTGGAAATGTACGCCAAGGCCGTGGTGTTGTCCGAGTTGACCTCCACCACCTTGCCTCGAAGGAGATTCTCGAAGCTTATCAAGGCCAGATGAACCGCCAAAAGCTCCTTGCTGTTGATATGCATGCTCCTCTGACTCGAGTTCCACAGACCTGAGCATTCCCGACCGTCCAACGTCGCGCCCCAGCCCAAGTCCGATGCGTCCGAGAAGAGAACGTGGTTGGGTTTCTGAACTGCCAGGGGAAGACCCTCTCGTAGGCTGATATTGTCCTTCCACCAAGTCAGACAAGTCTTTATCTTTTCGGAAATCGGGATCGAGACCGCCTCTAGCGTCTTGTCCTTTTTCCAGTGAAAAGCCAGATGGAATTGTAGAGGTAGGAGGTGTAGCCTTCCTAGCGAGACAAATTGCTCCAGGGATGACAGCATTCCTACCAGACTCATCCAAAGCCTGACTGAGCAGCGTTCTTTCTTCAACATCTTCTGGATGACGAGCAGGGCTTGATCTATTCTGGGGGCCGACGGAAAAGCCCGAAAAACTTGACTGTGAATCTCCATCCCTAAATACAGAATAGTTTGGGATGGGACCAGCTGTGACTTTTCCAAGTTGACTAGGAGTCCCAATTCCTTGGTCAGATCTAGAGTCCAATTGAGATCCTTCAGACAGCGATGACTGGAAGAGGCTCTGAGAAGCCAGTCGTCCAAATAAAGGGAGGCTCGGATGTCCGATAAATGTAGGAATTTTGCCACATTCCTCATAAGCCTCGTAAACACGAGAGGAGCTGTGCTTAGGCCAAAGCACAGGGCCCGAAACTGGTACACCACATCGTCGAAGACGAATCTCAGAAAAGGTTGGGAGTCTGAGTGAATGGGGATGTGGAAGTAAGCGTCCCTTAGGTCTAGAGAGACCATCCAGTCTCCCTTTCTGACCGCTGCTAGGACTGACTTTGTGGTCTCCATGGTAAACTTCGTCTTTGTGACAAAGACATTCAGAGCACTGACGTCTAGCACCGGTCTCCAACCTCCTGTCTTCTTTGATACTAGGAAGAGACGGTTGTAAAACCCCGGTGATTGAAGGTCCGAGACTTTGACCACCGCTCCCTTCTCTAGCAAAAGAGACACTTCCAGTTTCAGGGCTTGTCTCTTTTCTTCCTCTCGGTACCTGGGAGAGAGATCGATGGGGGACGTCGCTAGAGGAGGTCTGCGTACAAAAGGGATTTTGTACCCCTCTCTGAGCAACCTCACAGATTGTTGATCTGCGCCTCTCTTCTCCCAGGCTTGCCAGAAGTTCTTGAGTCTGGCACCTACTGCTGGCTTAAGTTGCGGGCAGTCAGACTCTGCCCTTAGAGGACTTGGATCCTTTCCTCTTTCCTCTCTTCCCTTCGGCACGAGCACCTCCCCTGCTGGAGGCTCTGCCACGAAAGGGCGGGATAAACCTGGACGCTGGAGTGTCTATCCTAGGTCTAGCAGACAAGGCAGGCAAAGGGGGAGCTTTGCGAGCCGAGGACGCAACTAAATCGTGGGTGTCCTTCTGCACTAAAGACAAGGCAATTTCCTTAACCAAGACTTCAGGAAACAAGCACTTAGACAAGGGCGCAAAGAGTAGCTCAGATCTTTGGCATGGCGTCACTCCTGCTGACAGAAAAGAGCACAGAGACTCTCGTTTCTTAAGGACTCCGGACGTGAATGAAGCGGCAAGCTCGTTGGACCCATCGCGGACGGCCTTGTCCATGCAGGACATAATGAGTAAGGAAACATCCCTATCGGCAGATGAGATTTTCCTACTCAGGGCTCCCAAACACCAGTCCAGGAAGTTAAAGACTTCAAACGCCCTAAATATGCCTTTAAGAAGGTGGTCCAGGTCCGAGGGTGACCAACTAATCTTCGAGCGTCTCATGGCAAGGCGGCGGGGAGTCTACAAGACTTGAGAAGTCGCCCTGGGCAGAGGCAGGAACTCCCAAGCCGAGAACTTCTCCCGTGGCATACCAGACGCTCGATCTAGACGAGAGTTTAGATGGGGGGAAGGCAAACGCCGTCTTCCCTAAACTCCTCTTGGTCTCTAACCAATCGCCTAACAGCCGTAAAGCTCTCTTGGATGAGCGAGAGAGAACGAGTTTAGTAAAGGCAGGCATGGTAGCAGGAACGCCTAAGACAAACTCGGACGGCGGCGAACGAGGAGCCACAGAAATAAAGTGATCAGGGAACAACTCTTTAAAAACAACCATGACTTTTCTAAAGTCCAAGGATGGTTGAACTGCTTTAGGCTCATCTAATTCTGAAGGCTGATCCTCAGGCTGTGGTTCAGCAACGTCCTCATCTGACAGTTCCTTATCCGATAACTGATGAGAAAACGGCAAAGGTGTAGGCAACGTTTGACTCGCAGAGTCCGGTCGCACTGGTGCATACGTGACGGAGCCGGACGCAGCGCCCTAGAACTGCTGAACAGTCTGGGAACTGTCAACAACAACAGGTGCGCGAGGACGCACAGCGTCCACCCGAGACTGTTTAGACCGTCTGGGTTGTGCAGTCAACACCATACCGGGTTGCGGAGGTTGACGCACCGCGTCAAAACAAGTCAACTCTGATGGTTGATGAACGTCCTGAACGTCACCAATCGCATCAGTGCGTTGCCTAACGTCAACGTGCGGCTGCAAATCCACACTGGGTCGCATCGGTGGAGGTACCGCCCCAACTGGTTGACGCGAGAAAGCTACATCCACGTCAACAGGACGCACAACAGAACGCTTGGATGGCTGATGGCCAGTAGGTTCAACGGAAACCTTCTCAGCGTTGTAGTCCTCCATCAAGGACGCAAGCTTAGACTGCATGTCTTGCAGTAACACCCATTTAGGGTCTACGGAAGCAGGTGCGGTAACAGACGGGGTTAGCGAATGAGACGGCACAACTTTGCCTCTCTTAGGCGGCGAGCAGTCATCAGATGACGGCAACGGGTCCGAACTGTCCCAGTGGCTACATCCGGGACGTTGGACTTGTCCTGAAGGGACCGACTTACGCTTTAAAGGTCTAGAGACCTTGGTCCAAGGTTTCTTACGTGAAACACCTTCGGACGACGAGGTAAAAATGGGCTCTCTCGTCTTACTTTGGTAGGGGCGATCTTGACGAGATCTGCCTGATACCAAAGAGGGAACGTCTGTTCGCTGATCAAGGCCTCTCGAACCCATAAGTCGTACGACATTGCTTCTCCCCTGGGCTTGGGAGCTTGCAAGAGGTCCCGGACTAGGAGGACGACAGGCACGAACAGACGAACCCTCGGTCGCAACACTGTTCACAACACTTTGCGTAACACTAGGCACTTTGACACTATCCGCCGTGGCACTTTGGCACTTGAGTTCCTTCACGTCCGCCATGAGTTGATTCCGGTCACTTGCTAAAGCCTCAACTCTCTCCCCCAAGGCATGAATAGCACGCATCATGTCTTGCATAGACGGTTCCTGAGTGCTAGGAGGGGGGTTAGGAACAACCACTACAGGGGAAGGATTAGGTTCAGGGGCATGTGGAGAGGAAAAATCTACAGACCTAGAAGAACTTCTCCTTACCCTATCTCTCTCTAGTCTGCGTGCATATTTATCAAATTCGATCCAATCGAATTCCGAAAGGCCCACGCATTCCTCACACCGATCTCCCAATTGACAGGTTTTACCCCGACAATTGGAACAAACAGTGTGAGGGTCGAGAGAAGCCTTTGGAAGACGCCTCTTACAGTCCCTAGCATTACACTTTCGAAACTTGGGAACTTGAGAAGGGTCAGCCATTTTGAATTAGTCGAGGGAAAATTCCAAAAAACGATCTAAGTCATCAACAATTAATCCGATTCAAAAAAGAGTTCAAGGATTTATTTGAAGAAAAACACCTGTACTGCGAAAGCTCAAACCAAATTAAAGTACTTCACCAAATATGATGGGAAAAACTCCAGGTTCTACAGCGAGTAAAAGTACGTCTTGTCGACACGTCGACAGAGAAGAAATTAAAGGTTTTGTTTACATCGAGAGTGGTATCTGGCCGACAGTTGGCGCTGGTGGGCACACCCGCAACCTGCATAGCGATCGCTCGCGAGTTTTTTATGTATGTGTCTGTCGAGCAACAGAGTTGCAGCTATTATATATTCACCGGCTAAGTTAAATATTTAAAAACAATATTTTTGAGCTAGAAAATCTTTTAAAATCCTATCAATAATATAGAGAAACTTGGGTATAAAATGTAGTCAAACTTGCTCAGGGAATTACAAACATAGCCTCATTACATTATTCGATATCCAATCAGTCACAGCCACACAAAAAGGTTGGTTCTTAAGCATAGACAAACATTTGAGCTTACTTGATAGTGCTGTGTCTACTTTGATGTCTTCCCTCCTTAACACTGGAACTATACAATATTTCCAACTTCTTTAAGTTATCCTTGTTACAGTTTTCCCTTCCTGGTTAAGAACAAATTGCTCAGGTGACTTTAACGACTATAAATTTGTACTTAATTGCAATAATGGGCCAAAATCTATCCTATATAATAAAAAGAAAGTGTCTGACTTTATATATAAATAAATAAATAAATATTTCTTTCCAGTCACCCTCAGGAGGAGAGGAGGTAGCCATAACTTGGTGAGAGGGGGTACCCCAAGAGGTACACTCATAAACTACACTCTCCTACAAATTGTCAAACCAGTGGGGTGTAGTTAGGAAAGGGGAAGGGGGTGGGAAAGGTTAAATGTGTGTGTGCTTATCTATCTAAATATTTAGAAGTCAATTTTGATGGCTCGGGTACACGGCAGTTTACTATAAGAGGTCACGCTTCTCAATAGCTGCCTTACGATCACAGGATGCCTGAAAACTTTAAATCAATCAATCAATACGATCAAATCACTCGCCTGAAATTCCAGCAGCAGCTATAACCCACACAGCTAGGCTCATTTTGCTCAAAGTACGAGAGGTGTTGCTCGACCAGAAGAACACAACGGCTATCACATATCCAAGGACAAAAGTCAGCACCTGTAAATATTTCAGAGTAGACAGCAGAGATACTGTACAGTATGCTGATGTCCATTTCTCTTAAATGGAGTAAAAAAAATATTTCTTGCACCGAAAACATTTCAAATAAAATTTCTTAACATATACACAGAATACTGTACTCTGCATGACATTTGAATGACTTTTTGTAGAATTTTGTCCACAAAATCTAACAGTGGTCTATTATCAGCTAGTAAAATAAAAGCCCAAGGGCTTGGTTATAATGTATATCAAGACTGCCCAACTGTTCCAGTAAGCATACTAGGTGTCATGGGTTTTTATGTTTAATCATCAGTGGTCTCAACTTCTTTGATTGAAAAACCCGAGTTATAGCTAATTTATCAGTCTGATTCTCAAGGAGGGGACCTTCAAAAGGAAAAAATACTAAGAAAGTACTGATCAATGTGATTGTATAAATGTTAGCCCTCTGTCTTTACTTGATAATACTAATACTGTACTGTCTGCCATACTTCATGTAAAGTCATCCCGTGTTAAGTTGTTTCTGAATTCTAGGGTCTTTTTGTCTTATTTTATGAGACAATATGAAGTTGTTTTTGAGGGTTTATAGGATTTCCAGGTGAAATTTTGAAGGGAGTATTGGAACTAATCAATGACTTGACATGAGGTGTAAGAAGAGTCTTCAAACTAGTTAATGACTTGGCATGAAGCGTAAGAAGAGTCTTCGAACTAGTTAATGACTTGGCATGAAGTGTAAGAAGAGTTTTGGAACTAATTGATAATTTGACATGAAGTGTACGAGTCTTGGAACTAGTTAATGACGTGATATGAGGTGTAAGAAGAGTTTTGGAACTAGTTAGTGACTTGACATGAGTTGTAAGAAGAGTCTTGAAACTAATAAATGACTTGACACGAGGTGTAAGAAGAGTCTTGAAACTAATAAATGATTTGACATGAGGTGTAAGAAGAGTCTTGAAAATAATAAATGATTTGACATGAGGTGTAAGAAGAGTCTTGAAAATAATAAATGACTTGACATGAGGTTTAAGAAGAGTCTTGAAACTAATAAATGACTTGACATGAGGTGTAAGAAGAGTCTTCAAACTAATAAATGATTTGACATGAGGTGTAAGAAGAGTCTTGAAAATAATAAATGACTTGACATGAGGTTTAAGAAGAGTCTTGAAACTAATAAATGACTTGACATGAGGTGTAAGAAGAGTCTTGAAACTAATAAATGACTTGACATGAGGTGTAAGAAGAGTCTTGAAACTAATAAATGATTTGACATGAGGTGTAAGAAGAGTCTTGAAAATAATAAATGACTTGACATGAGGTTTAAGAAGAGTCTTGAAAATAATAAATGACTTGACATGAGGTTTAAGAGTCTTGAAACTAATAAATGACTTGACATGAGGTGTAAGAAGTCTTGAAAATAATAAATGACTTGACATGAGGTTTAAGAAGAATCTTGAAACCAATAAATGACTTGACATGAGGTTTAAGAAGAGTCTTGAAACTAATAAATGACTTGACATGAGGTGTAAGAAGAGTTTTGAAACTAATAAATGACTTGACATGAGGTGTAAGAAGAGTCTTGAAACTAATAAATGACTTGACATGAGGTTTAAGAAGAGTCTTGAAACTAATAAATGACTTGACATGAGGTGTAAGAAGAGTCTTGAAACTAATAAATGACTTGACATGAGGTGTAAGAAGAGTCTTGAAACTAATAAATGATTTGACATGAGGTGTAAGAAGAGTCTTGAAACTAATAAATGATTTGACATGAGGTGTAAGAAGAGTCTTGAAACTAATAAATGACTTGACATGAGGTGTAATTAGAGTTTTGAAACTAATAAACGACTTGACATGAGGTGTAAGAAGAGTCTTGAAACTAATAAATGACTTGACATGAGGTGTAAGAAGAGTCTTGAACCTAATTAATAACATGACACGAGGTGTAAGAAGAGTCTTGAGACTAATTGATATCTTGACATGAGGTGTAAGAAGAGTCTTGAAACTAATAAATGACTTGACGTGAGGTGTAAGAAGTCTTGAGACTAATCAATATCTTGACATGAGGTACGCATGTGATGCACAAACAGAAAATATGATATTCTAAATAAGAAAAAACTAGACACAGCATACTTACAATGTATCCATTGGAAGATGCTATGGAAACGATGGTTGCTATGAAGTGGAAGAGCGTGGAGATCACCGTATATGCTAAGCTTGACAGGAAGATGGGTGTGTGGTGAATGATGATATATACAAGGGGCAATATGACAGTCACGGTTATGACGCTCCGAACGTGCCGTACCACAAACCTGTCGCAAGATTCATTTTTATATGTAGATAAAAATACATTGGTACCCCTCACCATGATCTCATCTACATATGGCACTCGAATAATCTCTCTTATAGTTTCATTTATAATACTGTCCTGTCATTCAACTCCCAATATTCTTCTGAGGGCTTTGTTCTCAAATCTACAAAATCTGTTGGATATTGTTTCACTGTCATACCACAACTCATGTCCATACAGTAACACCGATCTCACCAAACTGATATCCAGCCTGATTTTTATGTAATTTCAGGTCATTTGATTTCCATCTTTTACATAAACTAGCCACTGTCTGATTTGCTTTTTTCAATCTTTCATTAAACCCAAATTCTAAAGATCATGTATTAGAGATCATAGTTCATAAATTTTTAAATGATTCCACCTCATTAATCCTTTCTCCTTCCAATCAAATTAGGATAACAGTACAGAGCAAAAAAGAGAAGCACTATAGACAATTTTAATTTCATGGAAATCTTTCAATAATAATTTGTTTCCTTTTGAATGAATCAAGAAAATTACAATTTTAATCAAATATTATTTTGATACTAACATGCACGTCAAATCCTCCTTAGTCCTATTACTGAATAGCCAATAGAAAACTTGGTGCTACTGTAGTGTGATTCCTACGATCAGGATTCTACTGTAGTGTGATTCCTACGATCAGGATTCTACTGTAGTGTGATTCCTACCCTATTTTTAGGGTATGAGGCGATTCCTACCGAAAGAGGATAGATAAAATACTTCTTGACACTATTTCAATCTTTTCTATTCTATAAAACATGCTTAAAACTCCATAAACGCACTTTAGGTTAGGTTGGGTTAGGTAAAATGGTCGTTTTGTTTACACTGTTTGCTTGTTTAGTTGGTTTGGTAATGCTTAATTGTGGTGTTAATCTTGTAATAACACCTTGGAAGGAGAATAAAACATTATTTGGTTGTTTGCTTGGTACGAATAACATTATAGTACATTTGAATCCCCATATTGAGGTAGGAACAGAAAATGAGGGTAGGAATCACGCTATAGTAGCACCGAAAACTTTTAGCAAAATTAGGAAGAACTACTGTACAGTATTTAAAAAATCTAATAGAAGAGACAAAATGAAAAGTCCCAATAAAATTGCAGTTAAAAATGAATGATGTAAATAAAAACAAATGAAAGAAAAGGAGAATCTTACCTGCCCACGACCTCAGAGATCGTATCGAGCAGTCTGAGAGGAAGGAGTGCTATAGACATCGAAAGCAGACTGCCGGCTGAATGGACTTCCAAGAGCCATCCTCTCGTCCACGAAGTAACAATGTGTTTGGCTGGATGAAGTAGTGATCCACATAATACTGCCCACAACAATGGCTTCACAAAAGGCTGTCACAAGAAAAGCAAAAGTTTCAATATCTATTTTATCCAGCTGCCCGTTGAGATACTACCCCTGGAGAGTTATGGGGTCCTTTGACTGGCCAGACAGTACTACATTGGATCCTTCTCTCTGGTTACAATTCATTTTCCCTTTGCCTACACATACACTGAATAGTCTGGCCTATTCTTTACAGATTCTCCTCTGTCCTCATACACCTGACCACACTGAGCTTACCAAACAATTCTTCTTCACCAAAGGGGTTAACTACTGCACTATAATTGTTCAGTGGCTTCTTTCCTCTTGGTAAGGGTAGAAGAGACTCTTTAGCTATGGTAAGCAGCTCTTCTAGGAGAAGGACACTCCAAAATAAAACCATTGTTCTCTAGTCTTGGGTAGTGCCATAGCCTCTGTACCATGGTCTTCCACTATCTTGGGATAGAGTTCTCTTGCACACTATTTTATGTAATTTCTCTTCCTCTTGCTTTGTTAAAGAATTTATAGTTTATATAGGAAATATTTATTTCAATGTTGTTACTTCTTGAAATATTTTATTTTTCCTTGTTTCTTTTCCTCATAGGGCAATTTTCCCTGTTGGGGCCCGTGGGCTTATAGCATCCTACTTTTCCAGCTAGGGTTGTAGTTTAGCAAGTAATAATAGCAATTAATAATAAAAATAATACAGACCACAGTTTCACTAAATCCCTAGAGAATTCATTAACTAGATTCATCAAAGGATGGCCAGTTCCTTGTGGTGCACAGTGCCTATCTAACGAATACAAGTGACCCTGGCCGGCCCATACTATTATTATTATTATTACTAGCCCAGCTACAACCCCCAAGGGCTCCAATAGGGAAAAATAGCCCAGTGAGGAAAGGAAATAAGGAAATAAATAAATGATGAGAATAAATTAACAGTAAATCATTCTAAAAACAGTAACAGTGTCAAAACAGATATGTACTATATACACTATTAACGTCAAAAACAGATATGTCATATATAAACCATAAAAAGACTCATGTCAGCCTGGTCAACATAAAAACATTTGCTCTAATTCCAGTGAGATCATCTGCCAGGCATCAGGAGTAAAAGCCGAAAAAGACCCAGTTTCACTGATAAGTTAATTAATCAACACTACTGGAAAATGAGGTTAATATCTATGAATTGTAATTTGGATCTTAAAAGGTGAATACAGTTGAAATACAGAATAAAGTACAGTACAGAAAGCCCTCGACTTAAAAACATTTGGATACAAACGGATATTATATCAAAAGTTCATAACGAAATACTGTAATAAAACAATATGATATAATTTAATACAGTAAGCAAGACTACATATTGCAACATTAAACAGAACTATGTGTTGACTTTTGCAGCTAAAAATTGTAGGCCTGTGAGTAAGATGAAGGTTACCCTAAGCCAAAATGCGACTTACAAACTGCTTCTTGGAACCTATCAAGTTTGTAAGTTGAGCATTTTCTTATACCTACCGGCAAGTATTGTAATATGTACAGAAATGGGGGAAATAGTGTGAGACGAGTCAATTTGACTTGTATGTAATTTCAGGTCATTCGATTTCCAAATTTTACTTAAACTAGCCATTGCCTGATTTACTTTTTCCAATCTTTCATTAAACTCAAATTCTAAAGATCCTGTATTAGAGATCCTCGTTCCTAAATTTTGAAATGATTCCACCTCATTAATCCTTTCTCCCTTCCTATTTTGCTGGTAAATAATGGTGACATCACAAGTAACAGAAACATACTAATCCTCATCATATTCCCTCGCATCTACAAATGGGATTGACTATACGTAACGTGCCTGTATGGAGTAGTGTAGCATACACCAGCAGTGTGAGATTCCTGGACCTCAGGAGATTTGTGATAATTAACTCTAAATTGATGACAAGCAAAAAAAAAATAAATAAATAAAAACAGGTTTAAATAACACCACCTTCATACTGTGTAATAATGACACAGGTTCAAGAGTTGGTTATGAGAGGAGAAAAGGGGCTCATCATTACGATTGTCTCAGAATGCCCTAGATGTGTATTTATGGATTTGGGCTGCATAGCCCGAGGCTGGGGCCTGTGAATTCATTCAGGTAAAGTAGAAAGATAGAGAAATAGTGTAGTTATGGGCTGAAGGTATGCTGCAAAGACCCTTAAGTAATGCCTGCACTACACCATGTGAGGTACACTAACTGTACCAACCCTCAAAATGGAGTATGTTCTAAAGACATACCATATAAACATATGATCTGCATTCAAGCTCTCCCTCCACTATAATTAGGATCAGAGAAAGGCTTTCAATGGCTACTAGCAACTAGGCAGGTTGAACGATAGGCTTCTAAAACCCATATCCTTAAATTGCGAGGATGGTGAGGTTGCAAACACTGGTGAAAACCTTCGGGCTGTGACCGGATAGTTCTTGCTGTATTAGAAAAGGTGTCGCTACTTTCCCCGAGTCTGCTGATGCAGTTGTTGATGGACTCTCGTTGCTGCCGTGTCTATTAGTATTCCAAGGTATTCAATCCTCTGCTTGGGCGCGAGATTGGACTTATAACGATTTAGCCAATCCCCAGATTTTGGCAAAATACAAGAAGTCTGTCTCGGTGATAAAGCTGCAACCTCCGAGAGGAGGACATAATCAGTCAGTTGTTCAGGTATTGTAACAGATGAATGCCATTGGTGTGGGCCTAGGAAGAGATGAGTGTAAGCACTCGAGTGAACACCTGGGGCGCAGTAGTCAGTCCAAAGCCAGTCCAAAGCAAAGATCTTTGAACTGCTATACCTTCCCCCCGAGGACAAGGCTGAGATACATTCTATTGGACTGATAGATTAGATTCTGAAAGTGTCTTCAAGATCCAGAGAATGAATGAAGTCGTTCTTCTTGATGGCAGCTAGCATGGTACTTACCATCTCCACCTTGAAAGGAATCTGCAGGACATCATCGTTCAAATGGGAGAGATGGATGACAGATCTAACCCTCTGTTGACTTCTCCACAAGGAAAATCTGTCTGTAAAAGCCTGAAGAGCCATTCTGTATGACCTGCAGCTTGTATTTCAGCATTTTCCCCCCTTCCCCTCTGTCTGAATAGTGAATGCTTTGTCGGAAGACAGGTGATTTAGACGAGAACATCATTGGAGTCTGAGTAAAGGGAGGTCAAGAGCCAATGAACAAAAAGCAGTATCTACCTTGATGGGACTCCACAGTCCAGTGTTTATCCCAGCTCTATGGAGCTGTTACCTTGCCCAATGACTTGATAAGCATCCCCCAATTCATGGCAGGGGACTGCTGATGCTTGCATCCCCTAAATCATCTAGACTGGCCAGAACAGGCACGAAAGGGAGGGACTGAATCCACACCTCTGTAAGAGGTAACGGAGGTGTAGACTTGGCCCTCGATGTCACCTGACGACTTTTTCAAAGCCAACTTCAAAAGGTCTTAGTTGACTGACACTCTAGTGGATGCCTTAGAAGTTCAAGAGCCTGCCCAATGGAAGAGGAAATCTTGACTTTCCTTCCTCCACTTTTCTATGTCATGCACTTCATGATATGGGAAAAGGGCTCATAATGCAACATCAACAAGTTCCCTAGTGCTGGGACATTCCCTTGAACAATCTCACTCGCAAACTTGGAAACTCCTGTATCCATCCATTTGAGTAGCCTAGTTGTTGGCTAAATGTTGCTCTAAAAAGGTGATGGCCTTCGCGACTGACAAAACCATGTCAGTGTGCTTATTTTAAGGGTTTGCCAAATCCTGGGAAGTAGTTACATAGGTAACTGCTCCAGACTAGTGGTCGAGCCAGGAAGTTGCATACAGGAAAACCGTATTATTATTATTATTACTTGCTAAGCTACAACCATAGTTGGAAAAGCAGGATGCTATAAGCCCAGGGGCCCCAACAGGGAAAATAGCTCATTGAGGAAAGGAAACAAGGAAAAATAAAATATTTTAAGAACAGAAAAAAACATTAGAATAAATGTTTCCTATATAAACAAAAAACTTTAACAAAACAAGAGGAAGAGAAATTGGATGGAATAGTGTGCCTGAGTGTACCCTCAAGCAAGTGAACTCTAACCCAGGAGACAGTGGAAGACCATGGTACAGAGGCTAAGGCACTACCCAAGACTAGAGGTGGCTTCCCTGGTGCCAGACTTGGGCAATGAAAACACACCTCCCTAAATTATTTTAAGTGTGCATTCAAATTGAGATAAATTTGTTATCTACAAAAAAGATAAATAAATTAATGATTCCATAGTTCACAAAGCCTTTCCTATTTAACTATTATACTTCCGCAATACAGTGAACCCTCGTTTATCGCGGTAGATAGGTTCCAGACGCGGCCGCGATAGGTGAAAATCCGCGAAGTAGTGACACCATATTTACCTATTTATTCAACATGACAAATTCGAAGATAATTTGTATTTTTCCTAACCATACAAACCTTAGCTATTTACAAAGGGTATTACTTTTAGCGCAGCTGAAATGACGAGCCAATAGTTTTTAACGAGGATTAATTACCCCCGCGCTAGTTAGCGGGGGGTGGGGAAGGGTAGCTTGCTACCCCTCCCCCCTCCACACACCGGTGACTTGCTTCACTTCACTTAGAGGTAGGACTTGACTTGGGGGTCAGGGATGGCGGGCACATATGTGTAAATAGCTAAGGTTTGTATGGTTAGGAAAAATACAAATTATCTTCGAATTTGTCATTTGTTCCGTAACCGAAATACAAACCACGCTATTTACAAAGGGTGACTTACCCCTTAGGAAGGGTGGAAAGTCCCCAGCCTTACTGACTTTGGCTTGCCCGGGGGCTCGATCCCTTAGTGAGCAGCACTAGAGAGAGGGAGCCCCTGTACCTCACAGGTTCCTAGCATCGCTAGGAACGAGTGGCCTACATAAGTAGTGTGAGGAGGAGAGTGTGACTCGTCCTATGAAGTTGACCTTGAGACCTTCAGATAGGAATTCTAGGATAGGACGTTCCCCATACCACCTCGTCAGGGTATGGGAGACGCAACAGTATTAAGCTTAATACTAGGAGCACAAAGAAGCATGGGTTACCTGCAGAGGTCGAGGTCAGCTATGCGAGGCCCAGGATGCTGCTTCCCCAAGAGAGGGGAGAATGAAGAAAGAAGTAAGGGTCAGACATACTCTTTCATTCACACAGACTAAGACCGGGTAACAACGCCCTCAACCTACTGCTACTTGTCCAAAAAGGAGCCTGAGGTTAGATCAGCTGTTGTGCAGCCACCACAGGGCCGATAGAGAACGTATCGAGGCTCCTGTGGGTCACGTCTTGCAGGTAGTGGGCTGTGAAGGTCGTTTGACGCTTCCAGACCCCAGCTTGAAGTACCTGCGTCACAGAGAAGTTTCTCTTGAAGGCCAGGGATGTAGCAATACCCCTGACATCGTGGGCCCGAGGGCGACGTGACGGAGGAGGGTCAGGATTCAGGGCATGGTGGATAACCCTTCGAATCCAAGCAGAGATGGTGTTCCTGGTGACCCTCCTCTTTGTCCTGCCTGTGCTCACAAACAAAGCTCGCACATGAGGACGGACTGCAGCCGTTCTCTTCAAGTAGTACCTCAGACACCTCACTGGGCATAGTAGCAGCTGGTCTGGGTCGTTTGTTACAGAACGGAGACTCGCGATCCTGAAAGAGTTGAACCGAGGATCCGGCACTCCAAGATTCTGAGTCTTGGCCACAAACTCAGGGACGAACCTGAACGTTACCTCCCCCCATCCCCTTGAATGGGCGATGTCGTACGAGAGACCATGAAGTTCACTAACTCGCTTGGCCGAGGCCAAGGCGAGTAGGAAAGCCGTCTTCCAAGACAGGTGGCGATCGGAGGCCTGGCGTAATGGCTCGAAAGGAAGGTCTCTTGAGAGACCTGAGGACTCGAACCACGTTCCAAGGAGGGGGGTCTCACTTCCGACTGGGGGCAGGTAAGCTCATAGCTACGTATGAGTAAAGAGAGTTCTAGCGATGAAGAAATATCCACGCCCTTCAATCTGAAGGCCAAGCTTAAGGCTGAGCGATAGCCTTTTACTGCCGAGACAGAAAGGCGCATTTCTTCTCGCAGATACACAAGGAAGTCCGCTATTGCTGGAATAGTGGCATCGAGTGGAGAGATACCCCTTCCACGACACCAACCACAAAAGACTCTCCACTTTGCTTGGTAGACTCCCTCAGAGGACCTTCGCAGGTGCCGAGACATTCTCTCCGCAACCTGTTGCGAAAAGCCTCTCTCCGCGAGGAGACGCTGGATAGTCTCCAGGCGTGAAGCCGAAGCGAGGCTACGGCCCTGTGAGGGACACCGGAGTGGGGTTGTCTGAGAAGCTCGTGTCGTGGAGGAAGCTCCCTTGGGAGTTCCGTCAGGCGTTGCAGAAGGTCCGGAAACCATTCCGCGTGATGCCATAGCGGAGCTACTAGAGTCATGGAACAGTTGACCGATAGTCTGGTCCTGTTGAGCACCCTTCTCATCAGACAGAATGGTGGGAAGGCGTACACGTCGATGTTGTCCCACCGTTGCTGGAAAGCATCTTGCCAGAGTGCCTTGGGGTCCGGGACTGGTGAGCAGTACAGGGGCAGCTTGAAGTTCAAGGCTGTCGCGAACAAGTCCACCGTCGGGGAACCCCACAAAGTCAGGACTTTGTTGGCTATCTGAGGATCCAAAGACCACTCGGTACTCACTATCTGCGAAGCCCTGCTCAGACTGTCGGCGAGCACATTCCTCTTGCCAGGAATGAAGCGAGCTGATAGTGTTATCGAGTGGGTTTCGGTCCACCTCAGAGTCTCTACTGCAAGATGGGATAGCTGTTGCGAAAAGTGCCTCCCTGCTTGTTGATATAAGCCACTACCGTGGTGTTGTCGCTCATCACCACCACGGAGTGACTCGCCAGGAACCGTTGGAACTGTTGAAGGGCCAGAAAGACGGCCTTCAATTCTAGCAGGTTGATGTGTAGGCACTTTTCTGATTCTGACCAAAGGCCTGAGGCCCTCTGGTTCAGAACGTGCGCCCCCCACCCTTCTTTTGACGCGTCCGAAAACAGAGTCAATTCCGGGGGGAGAACGAGAAGACTCACTCCCTTTCGCAGGTTCTCGTCGGCCAGCCACCACCGCAAGTCCGTCTGTTCCAGAGACCCCATTGGGATCAGAGTGTCCGGGGAATCGGATCCTTGATTCCACCGGGACTTAAGCCGCCATTGAAGGGATCTCATCCTGAGGCGGCTGTTTGGAACCAGACGGGCCAGGGAGGATAGGTGGCCTAAGAGACGCAACCACGATTGGGCGGGGAGTTCTTTTCGCCTGAGGAAAGGTTCCGCCACCCTCCTCAGCCTTGCTATCCGGTCGTCTGATGGAAAGGCTTTGTGGAGATTGGTGTCTATTAGCATGCCTAGATAAACCAGTCGTTGGGACGGCTGCAGAGAGGACTTCTCGAGGTTTACCACGATCCCCAGATCCTGGCAAAGATCTAGAAGCCTGTCTCGGTGTCGAAGAAGGGTCGACTCCGAGTCTGCTAGGATCAGCCAATCGTCTAGGTAACGAAGGAGACGAATGCCGTTCCTGTGCGCCCAAGTCGAAATCAGGGTGAACACTCTGGTGAACACCTGAGGAGCTGTGGAGAGACCGAAACACAGCACCTTGAACTGGTAGATCTTGTTGTCTAGGCAGAATCTCAGGTACTTCCTGGAAGACGGATGGATTGGGATCTGGAAGTACGCATCCTTTAGATCCAGTGTACACATGAAGTCTTGTGGTCTCACCGCAAGTCTGACCGTGTCTGCTGTCTCCATGCTGAACCGGGTTTGTTTGACAAACCTGTTCAGAGCCGAGAGATCAATGACGGGTCTCCAGCCTCCAGTAGCCTTCTTTACAAGAAAGAGTCGACTGAAGAAGCCTGGAGAGCCGTCCACGACTTCCTGGAGAGCACCCTTCTCGAACATGGTCTCGACTTCGGCCTGAAGGGCCAGCCCCTTTGCCGATCCCATGGCATAGGAGCTCAACGACACTGGATTCGCTGTCAGGGGAGGTTGAGATGACGTGAACGGGACGCGATAACCTTGGCCGATCACTGAGACCGTCCAAGCATCGGCCCCGAGATGTTGCCACCTGCGGACGCAACGCTGAAGGCATCCCCCCACAGGTGGACACGCAGGGGGACTGCCACCCCTAGGGCTTGCGGCCGCGGCCGCCACCCCTAGAAGTCTTGCCTCCCCTGGAGGACTTACTGCCCCTCTTGACCTTGGCTGGAAAGGGCTGGGGCTTAGACACCACTTTCTTAGCTGCCGGTGCCTGTTTGGGAGCCTTACGAGGCTGTTGCTGCTGTTGTGGCGGGGCTGGAGGCTTATAGGGCCGAGTTGTAAGGGCCCTGTGGAGGAGGGAGTCCGTGCTGGATTTCCTCCACCTCTCAGCCGTTCGCTCCAAGTCTTGAGGCTCAAACAGGCTCTCCCCCAGGAGGGAGGCATGTCGGAGCCTACACACATCTACGGCGGGGACCTTCGGATGGAATCTCTCGGACACAGCATCGCGACGCTTCCACACCGAGTTGGCCCACAGGGTGGTAACCTGGTGCGCCAAAAACTCGATGGAGCGGGTGCCCGAGAGCAAGAAGGTCTCTAGGGCCTTCCTATTGGTCTCCTTGGACAAGTCCTCCGATCGCAATAGGATGCCCAGAGATCCTAACCAGAAGTCCAGCCACGAAGTGGCCTGCATGGCACACTTAGCGACCTTCTCGTGGTTAAGGATCTCTGCCGCCGAGAACGACACCTGCCGGGCAGAGAGTTTCTCCAAGGGAACTCCCTTCGCCAGCTCCTCCACAGAGTGATGGAGAGGAAGAGCGAGGTTGTGCTCACCCAGGATCTCGAAATACCTCCTCTGCTGAAGGCGAGGAGGAGGGATGAGTTTGTTCCCGGCAGTGGAACGACTGGAGGAGGCAAGAAGTGCGAGCTGTGCATTGGCCCTAGCTCTGGCACTCTTCAGCCCCCGAGACCCGGGCAGAGCTGCACTGGTCTTAGGGGCCTTCCGAACGTCAAACACTTCATCCAGAATCGTGTCTTTGCCTTCACGGGGGGGGGGATGACTGGATCCGTAAGACTGTTAAGTTGCCTTATCAGGCTTAGGACCTGCCAGAAGGCATGTTCGGACTCTTGCTGTTCTCCTCCCTGCGGGCTGGCAGCTAAGTCTCCTGCCCCAGGAATCTCTTCCTGGGGTGATACGTGGACATTCCCCTGGGTAGTCGTGGATTCCTGTCGAATCCTTGCAGAGGATTTAGGGATGGTCTTGGAATCCTTGGGTTCCCTCCTAGGAGGGATACAGGATCCCAACAACGAGGTTCGAGGGGCCCCTTCCTCACGAGACGATTCTCCTGCCTGAAGCGAAGTCTCCCCCCCTGGTGCCGAGGGGAAGACTACCGCCCCACTGGACTCACTGAGGACGGAAAGGCCTCGTCCACGGGAGGAGGAGAGAGTACTCGTGCAGGAGAGGGGACCCTCGAGACCGACCTCTTGGGAACCAACTTCGCCCTGGGGGGAAGTCACCACGAAGTCCACTCCTCTCTTTCTCTTCAGCGTAGGAGAGACAGCCGCTGGTTTGTTACCCTGGCCGGCGAGTGCTGGTTTCATAACCCTCACTAACGCCCGTGCCAGCGGACCAAACCAAGTCTGCTGCTCAAAGGACACAGAGTCCGAAATCCTCGCTAAGGTGAAAGGGATCCGGCGATCCTTTGGAGTGGACACGACGGTACCTGCCTGAAAAGAAGGTGGGGAAGAATGCTATACTGACCTGTCTTCGTCCTGCAATACCAACCTGTGCTTGGATGGAGGTGATCCTGAGTGCCGTCTAGGAGCACGCGTAACTGCTGCTACCACCGGCTGTGGAATTCGCCGCGAACTATGGTCGCGCGAGGGCGAACGGTCGCGCAAAGGCGAATGGTTGCGCGGGTGATCGCGTGGCCGCGCAGGCGAGCGGTCGCGCGGGCGAGCGGTCGCGCATGCGAGCGGTCGCAGCGGGCGAGCGGTCGCAGCGGGCGAGCGGTCGCAGCGGGCGAGCGGTCGCAGCGGGCGAGCGGTCGCGCGGGCGCGCAGGCGAGTGGGCGTGAGGGTGGGCAGGTAAATGAACACGTGTCCGAGGCGACGAACGCAAGCGATGGCGCGACGGCGGGGGATCGTGCTGCCGCGTAGGTGAAGAAGATCGCTGGCGATAATGACCGCGTGATGGTAAGCGATGGCGCGCACCATGTGTAGGTGAATGATCGCGTGATAGGGTGCGATGGTGATCAGCATCCGCAAGAGGGCGGTCGTTCAGGGTTGTGCGATGAGGAGCAGCATGCGTAAGCGGGCGATCGTGCAGGGTTGTGCGATGGCGAGCAGCATGCGCAGGTGAATGATCGCGTGAAAGGGTGCGATGGTGATCAGCATCCGCAGGAGGGCGATCGTTCAGGGTTGTGCGATGAGGAGCAGCATGCGTAAGCGGGCGATCGTGCAGGGTTGTGCGATGGCGAGCAGCATGCGCAGGTGAATGATCGCGTGAAAGGGTGCGATGGTGATCAGCATCCGCAGGAGGGCGATCGTTCAGGGTTGTGCGATGAGGAGCAGCATGCGTAAGCGGGCGATCGTGCAGGGTTGTGCGATGGCGAGCAGCATGCGCAGGTGAATGATCGCGTGAAAGGGTGCGATGGTGATCAGCATCCGCAGGAGGGCGATCGTTCAGGGTAGTGCGATGAGGAGCAGCATGCGTAAGCGGGCGATCATGCAGGGTCGTACGATGGCGTGGTGATCGCTGGCGAGTTGGTGATCGCTGGCGAGCTGGTGATCGCTGGCGAGCAGAAGGTCGACGCGTGTCCTGTGAGAGGACAGGTGGTGCGGCGCGTTCACAAGCAGGAATGGGAAGATCGCTGGCGCGTTGGCGAACATGTGTTTCTGACACACGCGCAGCACGATGTTGAGCCACAGGACCAGGTGGATGGTGAGCAGGGAGTTCAGCAGGAACTAAAGGGTGGTCAGAGACCGCAGGGAGATGGTCCTCAAATGAGCGCTGACGCTCGGAAGAGAGCTGACGAGCAGGAGAGCGCTGGCGAGGGGGGCGAACATCAGGAGAGAGCCGACGAGTAGGTGAGCGTCGGCGAGCAGGAGAGTCTTGGCGAGCAGGAGATCGTCGACGAGCAGGAGATCGCTGGCGAGCAGGAGATCACTGGCGAGCAGGAGATCGCTGGCGAGCAGGAGATCGCTGGCGAGCAGGAGATCGCTGGCGAGCAGGAGATCGCTGGCGAGCAGGAGATCGCTGGCGAGCAGGAGAGCGCTTGTGCGCTGGCCCTGCTCGCGTAAGGGAAGAATCCCTTAGCCCCGAAGGGACCGTTGCCCGTCGGGAGACGAGTTCTCCAGAAGGCGAAGATCCGGCAGGAGATGGTGAGCGGTCTGCAGAGAGGTTCAAGGAGGGCGGAGCAGTCGGTTGAGGCTGACGAGGAGAGTCCCCCCCGGAGGACGAAGACCCAAAAAGGCGCCTCTTAGTCCCCCTGTAAGGGGAAGGGAGGCCCTTGTGGCATAGAGGGCGGTGAGCCTTACGGCGGAGGCGGCCTCGGGGGAGATCGTCGGGACCATCGGTCCTCCAAAGGGGAGTCTCCGTCAAAACACTTCCCTTAGAAGGAAGCTGGGCAGCAGTTGAGACCGAAGGACTCACTTCCCCCTTCGAAGGATGCACGGAAGGAGGAGGAGAGCCTTGAGCACCATCACCAACAACAGCACCTGCGTCGGAAGGCCCAGCCACGTCGGAGGCCTCTGTCACCACGACGTCGACAATAGACAGAGGGTCTACCTCCGCTACCACCGGCGACTGTTTAACAGCAGCCCCCAACGAGACAAGGTCAATAAGAGCGACCCTGGAGGGCAAGCCCTTAAGCCCCAGGGACGACCAAATCTGTAAAAGATCATCACTGGATAAGGCATTATTATCAATAACCTCCCCCGGAGGAGGAGGGGGAACCGCCTCGCTATGGGAGGCGACGCCCTCTCCCCCCACCGAAGGTAGGGAAACAGAACAAGGGCCTGCGCTCCCACTCGGACGACTCTCCTTAGGAGGCGGACGAGGGGGAGCTTCGGAGGAGGTTTGGGCGGCGGAAGAAGAGTCCCGAGAACCTTCCTCCTTCAAGGCTAACCCCGGAGGAGAACGGTCTCTCTTGGACTTCTTCTTACGCCGACGGCCAAACCTCTCCCACTGGGAGGCAGACCACTCCCTGCACTCACGGCACATGTTATCCTGGTCGCACCGTCGGCCCCGACATTGAGGGCAGAGGGTGTGAGGATCCGTAATCACGTCCGACATGAAAGTCCCACAAGGACGGCCGGAAACTCCAGGGCATGTCCGCATATTAAATAAAGAAAATAACTGAAGGTCAACTTCCAACCAATCACACAAGCTGAAAAGAAAGAGAAGAAAATTAAAGGCTGTCACGAAGGCGATGAACAGACACGTCTGATCACCGCCGAGCCAAAAATGAAGTGAAGCAAGTCACCGGTGTGTGGAGGGGGGAGGGGTAGCAAGCTACCCTTCCCCACCCCCCGCTAACTAGCGCGGGGCTAATTAACCCTCGTTAAAAACTATTGGCTCGTCATTTCAGCTGCGCTAAAAGTAATACCCTTTGTAAATAGCGTGGTTTGTATTTCAGTTACGGAACAAATGTATATTCAGACTTTTAAAACCTTCCCTTGTACGTAGTACTGTTAACAAACTACCCTTTAATGTACAGAACACTTAATGCATGTACTACAGTACCCTAAAATAAAACAGGCACAAATATTAAAGGCAATTTTATATCATGCGTTTCCTAAACACGCTAAAAAGCACGTTAAAAAATGGCAACCAATGTTTTGTTTACATTTATCTCTGATCATAATGAAGAAACAAACTGGAGGTAGAGCTTTGCTTATTACCCAGACATATTTCCCATACTATTCCCTTAGAACTACATCACATCTTCCTACTTTAGATATATTTATATATATATATATATATATATATATATATATATATATATATATATATATATATATATATATATATATATATATATATATATATATATATATATATATATATATATATGTATGTGTGTGTGTATATATATATATTTATATGTATACACATATACATACAGTGAACCCTCGCTACTTCGCGGTTCGACAATCGCGGATTCACCACTTCGCGGGGTTTTCCCATAACCCATATATATATACATATCGCGGATTTTCCGGAAAATTCGAAAATACCGCGAAATCTGAAGACAACCAAATACGATATTTTGTTACCTGTAATTCCATTAATACTGTAATTAGTAATATCTGCTCTTACTGATTGTTCATTGCATTACATATGATATATAATTCAGCACAGAAAGAAATAAAACACGAAAAGAGAATGTGATCATACAATAATTCAGTACGTAGTAAAATTAAATCGAACATGAAACGCAAATCAGATGCAGTCATACCATATTAGAATGGTGTGTACTGTAATGGATGTGCTTCTTTTCCATGAATCTTTTGTATGTATACGTACGTAGTACAGTACTGCATCCAATAATATTCTTTGTTGCAAAAATCACATTTCGAATACTGTAAGCGTACGAGAGAGAGAGAGAGAGAGAGAGAGAGAGAGAGAGAGAGAGAGAGGCGTAAAATAGCGTACGTAAATTTTTATTATTATTGTTATTATTATTATTATTATTGTTGTTGTTGTTAATAAAATTATTATTGTTATTATTATTAATCATTATTATTATTATTATTACTGTACAGTATTATTATCATTATTTATTATTATTACGGTATTGTACTTAATCTACGTACGTTCAGTATGCGCGGGGGCATCTTCTATGAGTAACCAACGCGCCATAGTACTAAGACGGGTTGTGATTGGTTCAAGCGCTGATAGATGACGAATCAAAACTCAAGTTTTGTTATCTAGCCTGTGATTGGTGTTTTGCCCGCATCTTCTACCCGCAGCATCAAAGTTCTCGCGGGGCTGCATCGTTCACTTTCTCTTTCCGCGTATTGCTGAGTAGACGTTCTTAACTTTGTGAAGTTTAATCTGTGCTGTGTGCGACTGTTTTAAGTTGAACTTTTTGTTGAACTTTCTGTTACAATGCCTCCCAAGCGTTCTGCTTCTAGTAAGGCTGGTAGTGAGCCTAAACGCCACCGAAGGATGATGACGATAGCTGAGAAGGTTACGCTTCTCGACATGTTAAAAGATGGTAGAAGTTACGCGGCCGCCGGCCGCCATTTTGGCATCAACGAATCCACCGTTCGCTACATCAAGAAGGACGAGGCGAACATTAGAAAGACTGCTGCAATCACCTTTAGCAGATCAGCGAAGCGAGTCGTTACAACGCGTAATAAAACGATCGTACGCATGGAAGGTGCTTTAGCTGTGTGGATTGCCGACTGCCGGAAGAAGAACATAGCGTTGGATACGAACACCATCCAAACAAAGGCTTTGAGCTTATATGAGAATTTTGCTGCAAAGGAACCTAAAGAGGACGACGGCAACCATGCTGAAGATGATGATGATGCAGATGATCCTCAACCAGGGACATCCACTGATTCCCAGCCTCAGAAACGTTTTTCCGCAAGCAAAGGATGGTTCGCGAAGTTTCAGAAACGCTTCGCCCTGAAAAGCGTTTCCCTGCATGGGGAGTCTGCTTCCGCTGACACTGCCGCTGCTGAAACTTACGTGAACCAGACTTTCAAGAACATTATCGCTGAAGGTGGATACAAGCCGGAACAAGTCTTTAATATGGATGAAACCGGCTTGTTTTGGAAGAGAATGCCGTCGCGAACTTTCCTGTTCAAAGAGGAAGCCAAAGCCTCTGGCTTTAAGGCATTCAAGGATCGCGTTACCCTCGTGATGTGTGGCAATGCTGCTGGATTTTTGTTAAAGCCGGGGCTTATTTATAAGTCGAAAAATCCTCGCGCTTTGAAAAATAAAAATAAGAATCTCCTTCCCGTGTACTGGATGCATAATCAAAAAGCATGGATTACGAAGATGCTGACCTCCAACTGGTTCCACCAGTGTTTCATCCCGCAAGTCCATGAATATCTCTTAGAGAAGGGCTTGCCATTCAAGATCCTTCTCCTTATGGATAACGCTGGTGGACACGCAACTGACCTGTCGCGTGAGGGCGTTCAGGTTGAGTTCCAGCCACCCAACACCACGTCATTAATTCAACCAATGGACCAGGGGGTTATCAGGGCGTTCAAGGCCCTCTACACGAAGAATACCTTGGCGGACCTCGTTGCGTGTGTGGATGCTGCCCAAGATGACGAGGATGAAGACTTCAACTTGAAGGCGTACTGGCGGCAGTACACCATAGCCACGTGCCTGCAGAATATTCAAAAGGCACTTCAAGAGATGAAACCTGCAACCGTAAATGCGAGCTGGAAGAAGCTGTGGCCCGATATTGTTTACGACGACAAGGGATTTACTCCGTCGGAAATCCAACACTCTGCAATACGGAAATCTGTGCAGTTGGCTGCCATAATTGGGGGTGACAGGTTTGGCGACATGACGACTGAAGACGTCGACGAGTTGTTGGACTGCCATTCCCAGCCCCTAACTGACGCAGACCTCGAAGACCTGACGAAATCGGCAAGTGAGGAAGAGAGTGAGGGTACCCAGGAAGAGACCCAAGAAATTGTCGAAGAAACGGGCTTAACATTAGAACGGCTTGCCAAGTTCTGCAACCATATGAAGGAGGCGAAAGAAATGTTACAAGAGTGGGACGAGGATATGGTTCGCTCGATGCAATTCTGCAACAAGGTTGATGACATCACGACTCCCTACAGGATGCTCTTGGATCGAAAAAAGAAGCAGCGGCAACAACTTCCGATCACAATGTTTTTCCAGCCTCGCAAAAAAGAGCCAGTTCCTCCTGCTAGTACGCCTTCGGAAGAAATTGAAGAAGTTGAAGAGGTGTCCCAGGAAAAGACACCTCCGTCTGAAGAGACGTAAAATACTATCATTGACTGCACAGTAGAACACATCATCAGCTTCATCATCATCATTTCTACTGTGCAGCAAATTCATCGCCATCGTCATTCAAGTTTTTCTTGAACTTCTTTCGTGGTGAGTACAGTAACAATCTTTATTTTTTACTTTAACCTGTTTTATAGTTTAGTAATGTACGTACTGTATGCATTAAGTTAAAGGGAAGGTTTTAAAAGTCTACATGTTGTAACCTATCATATTTTTTTTGTTTTAAATTTACATTTACGTACGTAAAACAATCTCTCTCTCTCTCTCTCTCTCTCTCTCTCTCTCTCTCTCTCTCTCTCTCTCTCTCTCTCTCTCTCTCTCTCTCTCAAATTGTTTTCCTGCTTTGCTACGTACAAGTACTGTATAATTTATATTTGTAAGGTAACATATTTTGTAAATGCTTTTACTGTAAATACTGTATGTACTGTATCATTATTTATCACTATCATCATGCGCATTAAATGCCTTGTTTGTTCTGAGCGTGGTTGTTTACTGAGCGTACACGCCGTCGTTTCAGGCGGCGTCATAAAGAAAAAGATTTCATTTGGAAGTCCTAAGAAAAATACGTAAACTAAAACATTGGTAATAAAAAAATCAACATACAGTACTGTATAATCAATATAATCGATGCAAAAACTAACCTATACGTACATATATGTGTACACTAAATGAGTTTGTTTCTTCATTATGATCAGAGATGAACGTAAACAAAACATTGGTTGCCATTTTTTATCGTGCTTTTTAGGTGTTTAGGAAACACATGATATAAAATCGCCTTTAATATTTGTGCCTGTTTTAGTTTAGGGTGCTGTAGTACATGCATTAAGTGTTCTGTACATTAAAGGGTGGTTTGTTAACAGTACTACGTACAAGGGAAGGTTTTAAAAGTCCGAATATACATGTTAAATAAATAGGTAAATATGCTGTCACTACTTCGCGGATTTTCACCTATCGCGCCCGCGTCTGGAACCTATCTACCGCGATAAACGAGGGTTCACTGTACCTACATACATACATACATATATACATAAATACATGCATACATATATATATATATATATATATATATATATATATATATATATATATATATATATATATATATATATATATATATATATATATATATATATATATATATGTTACTGTATATATATGGGTTATGGAAAAAATCTGCGAAGTGGTGAATCCGCGATGGTCGAACCGCGAAGTAGCGAGGGTTCACTGTACAGTATTTACTATTTTTCTAAATTATTATCATTAAGTAATGGTATCAGATTATAAATTGTACAGCTTACTTTACGTAAAGATTTACAACCTCTTAAAAACTCATATATTTTTCATCCCCTAAAAGTGAGCTTGAACATTAGTGTACTGTGCTGTACATATTTTCATACCCTAATTACTTTTACAATTTATAACTTAGATAAAAATACTTTATTGTGAATTTTATTAGATGTACTATTTCCTCCTCTAACCATTTTATAAAACCATTAGCCTTAATGCCACCAAAATATTACAAATAAATTTTTCCTCACCTGAAAAATCATATAGACAGACCAGGCGGCTGCGGCTACGCAAACCACAAACACCACAGCGGCAACATTGTAGAAAGCATTCCGCAATGCTTGGTCATAGCCTTGGGGAACAAATTGTCTCCAGACCTGCTCCAGTGGAGAACGGACGCTGTCTCCGTACATTGCCATCTTTGCTTTCTAATTAGCTTATCATAACTATACAAGTAGAGACCTGAAAAGATAATAATTAATAACGTTGGAAATGTTATAATGAACATATAAGCCATACTCCCCACACTAAGACAATCCTAAACAGCATGGTATAAATAAAATTTTTGTCTCGATATAAAATCTATTTAAATTTTCCTTATATCCAGATACATATGATAACATACTGCAATAGCCAAAATAATTGTTCTACATAGTTTCCAATTGCAAAATATAAAACTCCAAGTCAATAAACTGATCATTTGTACTTCAAACAGCAATAGAGTCTTTGCACATTGCAATGGAGAGCTTTGGCTGCTCTTGTTAGTAAAGTATGTTTGCCTCAGTATTTCAGAAAGCACTAGAGCCTACACTTCATTTTCTTGCTGTCATTCTCCCTAACACAAGATTTTCATTAGCTAATAACTACCAAGAGAGTGGTAAATCTACAGTATGATAAACTATACTAAAAATTATTGCAAAATGCACCTTCAGACCCCACCTGTTGTACTTTCAAATGTTTACTTTTCATAAGTTACCTCTGCTCTTTCCCCATCTCAACCTCCAACTCCTCTTAATTAATCTGCTCCAATTTGACCTGCCATAGTGTAAAATTTCCTTCGACCTGTTCTAAAATTTCCTATAAATGCATATGGTTAGGGAAAGTTCACTCTAAGATTTACAGTGCTGTCAAACCCTAACGTCTCCCCCTATAACCAACGCTAAATGTAGGATGTAGAGCCCAACTTTGAGTGGAACATAGGTAGTTATACTATGGAATGGGGCCAAGAGGCTGCGGCTGGTGCTCATTTAAACTTTTGAAATTGGTAGAACTTTAAAAGTTCAAATTTGCAGCAAATGATTTCATGTTGAACAGGCTGACATAGTTTATGTATGAAATATCTGTTTTGATGTTACTGTTTCTAAAATAACTTATTTTAAATGTTCATTATTTCTTATATCGTTTATTTCATTATTTCCTTTCCTCACTGGGCTATTTTTCCCTGTTGGAGCCCTTGGGCTTATAGCATCTTGCTTTTCCAACTAGAGTTAGATTCGGGGGAGTGGGAATCTAGGGCCCTAGCATCTTTAAACATTGAACCCTCGTCGCATTCAATAGAACATAACTGACGATCCCTGTCGTAAAATTATATTTCGAAATGTTGAACTTTCCATCAGGCTATGCTAGGATTTCTGAGAGAGCTAAGCTTCCAGTCAGACAACCAGCTGTGTCTACTTTACTGACTTTCTTTAAGGGCTATTTTCCTGGTTCTATCACACTAGGTTAGGTTAAAATGGAGCCTATAATTAATCCTTTTTTACAAATACAATTTTGTTAAAAGTCTAAATGATATTTAGCATTAGACCTAAGGGGTATATGTATGATTGTGGCCACCTCTATGTATGATGAGAGCTAAGAATACGACATTGTAAGGGGGGTCGCAGGGGGCATTAGCCCCCCGTTAGGTAAGTAGGCAAGGACATGGCTTGCAGGATAAGTTGGGAGGGAGGTTTGGATTAGTTTGTGTCGTCCATTTTTTAGGCACGCTGGCAGAACTGGCCGCCAACATACAAACGCTCCAGACCTCATTCTAATATTGCATTGCCCAAAGCTAACTAAGAATATGAGTGAACAGGGGGGGGGTCGCCCTCGTTGGGTAAGTAGTCAAAGACACAGTTTGTAGGTTAGGTTGGGCAGTTTATGTTAATTTGTGTCAATTTTTTAGCCACGCTAAAGACGCACTAGCCGCCGACATACAAAGGCTCCAGAATTAATTTTAATATTGCATTGGCCAAAGCTAAGGTTTTATTGGTATATGTCACTTTTTAGGCAGAACATCAATCTAACCCAATTTTTAACATCTTTTACTTTCTAATAGAACAGAAGGTTTCATTGTAGTGTATTACAGGGCAATGTAACCTAGGAAAACAACTACTTTTTCTTATAGAAAAAATTACGCTCTCTTCGAAAATGACACTCGTTCCCATCGCAAATGAATAGTTTCAGAAATATATATACATCTACTGTATATCCTACGATAATGGGGGACCCCCAGTGGGAACTCGGGGTTTTGGGTGGGGAAAACATACTGGGGAAACGATATATAATCGTAAAACAAGCCTTTTCTTCTCTATACATTACCTTCTTGAATGTATTATAACCGGAGGAAAATACAAAACAGTGTAACTGGATAAACTTTGGAAGAGCCGTTGCAAAGATTATTTCATGAAAAAATACAGTAACCAGTGCTGCCAACGTCTGATGTAGATCAAATGTTAGCATTCCATTCTAACATTGGCACCCATTTGTACGTACGTTCGTGCATACCAGTTTTCGGTCTGCGCAAATATCACTCCCCCTGCGCAGACGCTTCCCCCCCCCCAATTACTCGTTTTATTATCGTATTATCATCTCATTTTATATTCCCATTCAATATTATTTATCATACATTCCATTTTATCTTCCCATATTGGGTTTATTTCTTTGGTTATTTCCTTTTCTCTCCCCGGTTTCACATAAATACTTGCTCTGGACTAGTTTCCCTATCCAGTTCATTCACGGTAAAATCATCTCATTTTATATTCCCATTCAATATTATTTATCATTCATTCCATTTTATCTTCCTATATTGTTTTTATTTCTTTTCTTTTGTTATTTCCTTTTCACTCCTCTGTTTCACATAAATACTTGCTCTGGACTAGTTTCCCTATTTAGTTCATTCATATTTACCTGCTAGTCTCCTTTGTTTTTCCCTTAACCAATCACCAACCGATGCCTATTCAAAGTTTACACAAGGGGGTTATCTACAGATATTTTCCCTACACCCCCTTCCTTTATCTCTTTGAGTGGTCTGTTCATGCCCCTTCCTCCAATCCTTTTTCCGTTGTAACCTTTGACCTAGTAAGGTGTGCGTCAATTCAAGTGAGATTTATTTTTTCGTATTTTTCGATGCAGGAAGTTATAGAAACTTGTAACGGCTGCAGTATTCCGTACCTAAAAGCAGTGGCTAAATTCCTTGGTGATTTTTATGATTCTTCAGCCAATCTTGATTATTTCCTTAAATCACACAACGTAATTCCTCAACGTTTACAGTGCCCCAAGTGGCGTTCTCTTTTATCTTATAGGAAAGACATTCACGTGTTTTATTGTAATTCTGACTCCATCATACCTAAAACTAAGAAGAAACGTCGTTGTGGTTATACCGTTACTGCCTATAAAGGTACATTTTTGGGGAAAAGTTGTCTACCCCCATGGAAGATAATATTTGCAAACCACTTTTTGCATAAACATTTGGACCATGAGACCCTCATGCATGGTATCGACATATCCTCGAAAACTAGTGTCGATTGGAGAAGTTTCTGTTCCGAGGTTACCGAATACTTCTTCGATAATCAAGAGGTGATTGCTGGTGATGGAGTAACAGTTGAAATGGACGAATCTCATTTTTGTAAATCTAAATACAGTGATACCTCGGTACTCGACCATAATCCGTTCGAGATCCGTGTTCGACCTCCGATTTGTTCGAGTACCGAATTTTTTTTCCCCATAAGAAATAATGGTATATATTCTATTCCGTTCCCAAGCACTCGAACAGGCCCAAAATATTAATAAAACGTGTACCTAAACAACAATAATTATCTAAATGTGTATGAAATTGGTCAGAAAATCCTATAAAACAATTTTAAACCATTTACTGTACTAAAATAAAACAATTTTAAACCATTTTCTGTACTGTAGTGAACATACCTTTGAGCAGCGGTTCGATGGCATACAGGGATGGATGTGGAGAGGATGGAAGGGGGAGGTTACTGCTTGGAAGGAGAGTCCCCTTCCATGATGTGGCGGGGTAGTTCTCCTTCAGGAGTTATTTCTCTCTCCAATGAAAGGGTGGGCAGATCTATTTCAGGGGTTTCTTCTCTTCTTTGTCTCTTCTTTGGAGGAGAAACAGGCTTTGATGTAGCAGCTTTCTTTTCTTTTGTGAAAAACTGGTCTATTGTTAATTGTTTCTTCCTCCTCTGCAGTATTTTTCGAAAATGATACATGACACTATCATTAAACATATGCACTGCCCGGTTTGCTACTGCAATTTCTGGGTGGTATTTTTCAGCAAAAGCCTGCACATCTGCCCACTTGGAACAAATTTCATTGATGAGAGAACTTGGAACATCCTCCCTTACCTCATCCTCTTCTGAAGATTCCTGCTCCACAATCAGATCCTGCTGCTGTTGTTGTTGCAGGTGCAACAATTCCTCCACAGTCAACTCGGTAGAATGGCTTTCTACAAGCTCATCAATATCATCCTTGTCGACCTCAAGCCCCAAACTCCTGCCCATGACAACAATTTCCTCAACGACATCAGTGTCATCAGAAATTACAGGGGTAGCAGTGCTTGGACCCGCCTCTGGTTGGAAACCTTCAAACTCCCTCTCTGTGACACATGATGGCCACAGCTTACGCCAGGCAGAGTTCAATGTCCTATAGGTCACACCTCGCCAAGCTTGGTCAATCATGTTAACAGAGTTGAGGATGCTGAAGTGTTCCTTCCAGAATTCCTTTAGGGTCAACTTCGTGTCACTGGTCACTTCAAAACACTTTCTGAAAAGGGCCTTGGTATAGAGTTTTTTGAAGTTTGAAATGACCTGTTGGTCCATGGGCTGGAGTATGGGAGTAGTATTGGGGGGCAAGAATTTGATTTTGATAAAGCTGTATTCTTCTTTCAAGTCATCCTCGAGACCTGGAGGATGTGCAGGAGCATTGTCCATAACCAGAAGACATTTCATTGGCAAGCTCTTTTCAATGAGGTAAGCCTTAACCTGGGGGGCAAACACTTCGTTTATCCACTCAGTAAAGAATTGTCTTGTGACCCAAGATTTAGTGTTCGAGCGCCACATAACTGGTAGTGCACTTTTACAAATATTATTTCGTTTGAACACCCGGGGGTTGTCCGAGTGGTACACTAACAAGGGTTTGATCTTGCAATCGCCACTTGCATTTGCACACAGCAACAATGTTAGCCTATCTTTCATTGGCTTGTGACCTGGCATCTTCGTCTCGTCCTTGGTAATGTACGTATTGGCTGGCATTTTCTTCCAAAATAACCCAGTCTCATCACAATTAAAGACTTGTTGTGCGATCAAATTTTGTTCATTTATGTACCGATCGAATTCCCCCACGTATTTATCGGCTGCAATTTGATCCGAACTAGCTGCCTCCCCATGCCTAGTAACACGATGAATACCTGTTCTATTACGAAACTTTTCAAACCAACCCCTGCTCGCTTTAAATGTAAATGAATCACTTTCACTGGTACTCGGACTTTTCTTCACTAATTCTTCATAGATATGCAACGCTTTTTCACAAATGAACGCTTCACTAACACTTTCCCCGGCCAACTGTTTTTCTTTAATAAATATTAAAAGCAACTTTTCCATCTCCTCAATCACTTGTGGCCTTTGCTTAGTTACCGCCGTAACTCCCGTTGCAACATTCGCCTTCTTAATCATTTCTTTATGCTTTAAAAACGTAGAAATGGTCGACTTCGCCATTCCGTATTCTACCGCTAAATCGGACACTCGTACACCATTCTCATATTTCGCTATAATTTCCTTCTTCAACTCGATCGTTGTTCGCACTGTTTTCCTCTTCTCCTTCCCCTTAACACTCATTACTTTCTTGGGACTCATTATGAAAGCTAAAAAAGCAATTAAAAGCACTGAAAATCACTAAATCACAACGAATGCTGATCGCGCGTTGTCTGAGTGACGCTCTCGAGAGAACTGATGCTTCCCGAACAAGCGAGAGTGGCCGAGATGGCGCGATCATCACAAAGCCCATGCGGTCGTCACGTGTTCGGCTGGTCGAGTACCGAATTTTTGGTCGAGCACCGCAGCAAAAATTTCTCGAAAATTTTGGTCGAACTCCGAATTGTTCGAGTATAGAGTCGTTCGACTACCGAGGTATCACTGTACAACCGTGGTAGACCGTTAAGTGCCATATGGGTCTTTGGGGGTATTGAACGTGAATCCAAGAAATTTTTCATTATCCCTTTAGTTCCCCCCCTTTCTACTAAACGAGATTCTTCTACTCTAATTCCCCTCATTCAGAAATATATCAAACCTGGTAGTGTTATTATCAGTGATAAGTGGGCTGCATACAACTCTCTTTCGGAAATTGGTTACGAACATAAGTCTATTAATCATTCAGAACATTTCGTTGACCCCCTAGACCCAACCATCCATACTCAAAATATAGAACGGCTCTGGAGAGAAGTGAAGGAGTGGGTTCAGAGACCTGGAATGAAGACTGAATATTTCAAGCAATATATTTCCAGGTTCTTTTTTACCCACTACTATCCAGAACATACGTTACTGCACCACTTCTTCATTACTGCCAGTCGCCTCTACCCTCCTTTACAACAACAGACAATGGACCCCCTCGACCCACAAGACCCCGATGCCCCCCATCCATCCACATCCCAGTCATAGGAGTTATCCGTCAGTCTCACCCTCCCGTGACCCACAAGTTTCGTCGCCTTCTTCATAAAAGTAAGTCATTCCTCAATAGTCATTATATGTGTTTTGTGACCGGGGTACTTCTAGGCCAGGTTAGGTGGGTTTGTTAGGTTCTGTGCCCTTTTTGTACTTTTTATATATTGTGTAATAGTTATATGGAAAAATTATTTAAAATACATTTTTGGGGACAGCCCTTTGACCGGCCGGAAATAGAGTAAAAAAAGTCCGAAATCGGCTCTTTTTTACGGGAATGATTTGGTAAATAATGTAGATTGACGGGACAGTATTAAATTGTAAAACCGAATGTTTCTTGAAATCGAGTAAAAAAAAGTCCGAAATCGGCTCTTTTTTACGGGAATGATTACATGACGTGTCCTTAAAAAGTACAAACTTAACAAAGGGGTAAATATGTAGATTGACGGGACAGTATTAAATTGTAAAACCGAACGTTTCTTAGACTGGGATGACACGGGCTCTATCTATCGGGAAAGTTGGAAACTAAGTAGGAAAATCTGCTCTTTTTCGCGGGAATGATCACGGAACGAAATATTAAAATCACTAGTTTTGTAAATGCTTGTCCCAACAATCTACATACTAGGACCCCTCTGGTCATGGATGTCGGAAATGTGCGAGAAAAATGGACAACTAAGCCAAAATTCCCCTCCTTAACCTGACCTACAAGCCATGTCCTTACCTTCATCGTGAACTGAACGGGGGGGCTGACGCCCCCCTGCGACCCCCCAAACACTGTTGCTAACATACGAACCCCACAAACCCAACCTAAACAATCCTAGTAGTTCCCAGGTCACTACCCCTACCCGGGGGCAAGCCCTCCCGGACCCCCTTCGTAAGTCTCTCTCCTACACAAAAAAAACTTTGGGCAGCACTCAAAATTATATCTTATCCACATGATCATATTATAGGTTACTCAGGCTTACCTTAAATTTCGTAGTCGCTAAAACCAAAATCCTCCGGTTCTCGAAATAAATAGTGAAAGAATTCGGGGGTAACACGAGTGACATCACGTAGATGTATATATCTGAGAGTCTTAATTGCATCAATCTGATCAATACGGGAGATAAACTCGAAAACATCACTCAAAGAGAAACTATACGGAACAGGTCTATCCATCACGGCGGTTAGAGTTGGAAAGGGTCAGCTGTAGGTCAATCTCGGGTCATGTGGGGGGGATTAAAAATTTGAAATCACGCGGCCCACGAAAGGGTTAGTTCGGTTGCTTTGTTTGACACTGGCTTTATCTGACGAAATATCTTAACTAGATGTTGGATAACCTAACCTTTGTTTGTATATAAAACAAAATAGTATTCGGCATAATTTTGGGACGATTTCGAACGAAATAACAATCTTAACAAGAGATTAAAATGAAAATTGTTGGAATTAGCGAAAACATATGTACGAACATCGAAAACTGTTCATGCTTGCGCGACCAGCTGATATGCGAATCGAGCGCCGCCAAACGGGTGTTATTATAATCAGGCAGGAAACAATGATTGCGCGAAGTTTTACGACCGAGTAAGTTGGCCGTGGCTTCAGCGTACGACGCATTGTAACGGCCTTTTTCTAACATAACATTTCATGATAAATATCCCAGCAGTATCAAATATCACTATACATGACGTGTCCTTAAAAACTACATACTTAACTAAGGGGTAAATATGTAGATTGACGGGACAGTATTAAATTGTAAAACCGAACGATTCTTAGACTGGGATGACACGGGCTCTATCTATCGGGAAAGTTGGAAACTAAGCAGGAGCTACCCGTGACTTGCGTACGGACCATGCTGAACTTAGAAAATATTGCCGTGGTAAAGGTAAATTGTGCTATTATTCAAAATGATAAAATAACATCATATTATGGTATGTTAGAAAATTGTAAAGAACATCAACCCCATAATGAAATACGATTTGGCTAGTAATAAGAAAGATATCCCTGTCCCCAAAAACGGCAGACACCCCGCTTATATCTAAATATTTTAACACAACATATATGTCAACAGTGATAATATTTAACCATTTTAACAGAAAATATATGTTTTCGTGTAGGAAATATCGAGATTTAACCGGTTTTCACCTTCATTTCATCCGTAATAACATCAACCAATTCGTCAACTTAAAGTTAGACGGATTGGTTGATCTGTTTGATTCTGGTTGAAATGAAGGTCAAATTCGGTTAAATCACGTTATATACTATAGGAAATCATATATTTTCTGTTCGAAATCACACCCTGTAATACAATACAAATTTACCGAACAGAATTCATCAAATTTGAAGTATAAACGTTAAAACGGACCTACCTAACCTTCCTTATAGAACATGGGCCGTTTCACACCCACTGGGGCGGTGTCCCAAGAAATATCTCAAGTACCAACCCTATATATATCAACATAGTTTTAATTAACATGATAATTTAAGAGCATCAAATATCCTTCAGTAATGACTTTACCCCACTTAAATCTAATAACAACAGCTGTTTCTTCATAAAAATTTCGTTTTAACGACCTACGATGAAATGTTCACCTTAAAAGGGTTGGGATTTACGTCAACCCTCAAGTTAGATCTCGAAGGATAAAATCTATTTTTTACTTAAGGACATTAATCAAGGACTCAAGGACTCCTACCTGATGGGATAAATGATCCTACTTACTAATAATCTTGTAGAAGAGGCCGTTACATGTGTAATAAAGTAATAACTACGATGTGGCCCTTTCACTCGTGAGAGCCACTACCACTAAGTAACCTTGCGCAGGGGTACCATTTGTTTACATATGTATTTTCATTTTTTTAATTTAAATATTGGATTAATTTTGGATTTGAGATATCAATATATTATAAATAATAATAATTTCCTAATCCATTAATATATTTATTGCCATATTTAGCTAATTAAATTACTTTTTATATGATGAAAGAATATGATCAAGTTGGCAATTCTTTTTCCTGCATGATGCATTTCTTTAAAGAAAAATAAGAATTGCAGAAGCCATAGGAAGAGGAAAAGAATAAGATAATAGGAAATGTTTTATTCAAGGTGGGAGGAGTAGAAAAAATAAAAGAACATATATATATATACATATATATATATATATATATATATATATATATATATATATATATATATATATATACATATATATATATATATATACACAGTATATATATATATATATATATATATATATATATATATATATATAGAGAGAGAGAGAGAGAGAGAGAGAGAGAGAGAGAGAGAGAGAGAGAGAGAGAGAGAGAGAGAGAGAGAGAGAGAGAGAGAGAGAGAGAGAGAGATTAAATGGAGAAGAAACGATATAATAAATGTAAATAAAGGAAACAGTTTGAAGATAAAAACTAAGGAGGAGCCGATGAAAAGGCAAATTTTGTAAAAAAAAAAATAATAATAATAAATAAATAAATAAATTCCTTGTTTAATATAAATTCTGAAATTGCAGTATATGTAAAAGTAGCAAAGGTGTTCATGGATGAAATTAAGGATTAACAAGACAAAAATTTAATTGTTTTGAGTTCGCTATAAATAAAAGATAGCAAAAATCTTTGTAAGAGAAACTCTACTCCAATAGTCACACGTCAGACTCTTCTTCAAATTGTTTTTTTCCTCAGTTTTTTTTTTTATTTATTACAATATATTTTTTTTTAAGTTTCATAAGTGACTTCGTAACACAACTAATTGTAAGTGAACACGTGTAAATTTAGACGTACATATGCAAATGTTCTCACACTTGAAGTTGTTATGTTAAACTTGATGAGAAGTTGTGAAACTTTTGATTATTATTATTATTATTATTATTATTATTATTATTATTATTATTATTATTATTATTATTATTATTATTATTATTATTATTATCATTATTATTATTATTATTGTTGTTGTTGTTGTTATTATTATTATCAATATTGTTGTTGTTACTAGCTTAGCTACAACCGTAGTTGGGAAAGCAAGATGCTGTAAGCCCAAGGGCTCCAACAAAGAAAATAGCCCAGTGGAGAGAAGAAATAAGGAAATAGATAAACAATATAATAAGTAGTGAACAATTTAATTAAATATTTTAAAAACAATAACAACATTAAAACGGATATTTCATATATAACATATAAAACGACTTATGTCAGCCTATTCAACATAAAACCATTTGCTTCAAATATTATTATTTAGGGGGTAATATAGACCGGTTATTATAAAATATGGAAATCTTTAGTAAAAAATTATCCATATTATAATTCGTTGGCTACCTAAAATCTTCATAAAAATATGGGAAAATATAATTTCATGATACATAATTTATAACTTAGAATTGAAACTTTGCTCGTTATTCCTAGCTTGCAATATCAGCTTTATCCGAAAATGGAAATTTTTATTTTTTAATCAATGAAAAAAAAAATCTCATGGCACCTAAAGTATTCCATTTGTTTCTATATTAGCCTAAACATTAACAATGTTAATCTATGCAATAATATTAAGCATATTATTTATAATTTGTAAAGATATAAGAGTAAAAACAAAAAGGCGTTAAGAACTATGTCTTTTAATAGCCCAAGTTCGAATCAAACAGACAAATGCGAAAGAGGAAAAAAATTATAAGGTTAATAAATCAATTTCACAATCACCAGACAAGAAAGGGAGCATGAATAAAGTAAAATTATATATATATATATATATATATATATATATATATATATATATATATATATATATATATATATATATATATATATATATATATATATATATATGGCGGGAAAAGTCAATTTTTGGCGCGAACCTGTTATAGACGTCAAACGTTGTAAAATTAATTTGAAAACTGTAGACTTGTTAACTTGTCTTGCATTTGGCAATGTGTAAAAATTAGTCTTTACCCTTCCATGTAAGCCACACATAAATATCATTATTATTATTATTTTTTTTTCTGATGCTCTGATACATATAGGTAATTCTAGTCTACGATTATACGGCTACTTACAACGTTAAACGAATTCACTGTAGCCTAGTTCACACAAATATGAAAACTAGTTTTTTAAAGAAACTAATTTTCATATGTTGATTCTGATATTATATCGAAGCTCTGAATGGTATGGATTATCTCTCTCTCTCTCTCTCTCTCTCTCTCTCTCTCCTCTCTCCTCTCTCTCTCTCTCTCTCTCTCTCTCTCTCTCTCTAGTACCATTCCTTACGCCCGTGATAATAATTTCTCCCCGAAATTTGTAATTACTAACGTAAAGGCATAAGCAAATCCAAATGGGAATCATGCAGGATATGTCGAATGTCCCATTCTTAATATATGGGAGTTTCTGTGTTTCAGGCGAACGCAGGATTCCACCTCATTAACAAGTCATAAAGCCTAAGTCGGGGCCATTACGGGGGTCGGGTGGAGGTGTTGGGGGGGGGGGGGGGGGGCGCTCTCGAGCAGGATGACCGGGTACGAAATAACGCTGACTGACAAGATGTTGTCGTCACATGATCATCGTTTTACTTATTTATTTTTTTCTTCAATTTGCAGGGTGCAGCTTAATAATTACCGATGAATTGGCTTTTATATATATATATATATATATATATATATATATATATATATATATATATATATATATATATATATATATATATATATATATAATATATATATATATATTGTAGGCTATAGTAGGTAGTAGGGCACCAGAAACCCGTTGAGATTTTACCCGCCGGAGAGTTAATGGATCCTTCGCCTGGTCACAGTACTACATTTGGCCCTTCTCTCTGGTTACGGGCTCATTTTTTTTCTTTCTCTTCACATACACCGAATTGTCTGGCCTTTTTTTTTTTTTACCACATTCTCCTCTGTCTCCATACACCTGATAACACTGAGATTACTAAACAATTATTCTTTGCTCTAGAGGTTAACTACTGCCATGTAATTGTTCAGTGGCTACTTTCCTCTTGGTAAGGGTAGAAAAGACTCTATAGCTATGGTAAGCAGTTCTTTTAGGAGGACACTCCAAAATCAAACCATTGTTCTCTAATCTTGGGTAGTGCCATAGCCTTAGTATTATGGTCTTCCACTGTCTTGGATTAGAATTATCTTACTTGAGGGTACACTCGGACACACTGTTCTATCTTATTTCTCATCCTCTTGTTTTTGTTTAAGTTTTTATAATTCATATATGGAAGATACAACTTTATGTTGCTGCTGTTCTTAAAATATTTTATTTTTCTCGTTCATTGTTTTTCTTGTAGTTTATTTATTTCCTTGTTTTCTTTCCTTACTGGGCTATTTTTTTTCCTGTTGGAGCCCTTAGGTATACAGCATCCTACCTTTCCAACCAGGGTTGTAGCTAAGCTTGTACTGGTAATAATAATAATAATAACAATAATAATAATAACAATAATAATAATAATAATAATAATAATAATAATAATAATAATAATAATAATTAGAACGGACACTGGGTAGAGTGCATACTTTCACATATATCATGTATATTATAAGATAGGCAATTGTATTATGCACATTTTGGCACTAGTTTCGTGCAAATCAGATAAAAAATTGACCACGATATGGCAAAAAGTTTTTTTTCCCCCCTTTTCGT
>NC_090753.1:95696721-95709221 GCF_036898095.1 Palaemon carinicauda | reverse complement strand
CTTGCCTTCGCTAATGATAAACTATTGATTTTCTTTTACCTTATTATTTTTTTTTTAGAAAACTGTTTCAAAGACTACATCGGTGAATATAATTTATACCATTTACATTTTAATATACTACTGAAACACTTTTGTTTTTAAAATGTAATGTAGAATTTTAAGCGGCTAATTGTGTTACACTCCTAAAGACACTCGCTTACACACACACACACACACACACACACACACACACACACACACACACACACACACACACATATATATATATATATATATATATATATATATATATATATATATATATATATATATATATGCGTATGTGTGTGATGCATTTATATTTTCACTATTCTTTTTTATTCTACACAATGTGCAATGTAATATTGTAACTCTCTCTCTCTCTCTCTCTCTCTCTCTCTCTCTCTCTCTCTCTCTCTCTCTCTCTCTCTCTCTCTCTCTCTCTCTCTCAGTTTAAAACTGTAAAACCAAACTTACAGGTCAATCTTTGTTCCACATTCCTTGCATGTAGGCCTACAATAAGAAGAATCAAATATCAAGTAATGGGTATTTAACACACACACACACACACACACACACACACATATATATATATATATATATATATATATATATATATATATATATATATATATATATGTATATATATATATATATATATATATATATATATATATATATATATATATATATATATATATATATATATAATACTTATTGGTTATATAATAGGCCTAGGCTATCCCTCGAAAGAGTTTCTTAGTCAAATGAATCCTTCCTAAATCCTTTACTTCACAAAAAAGTTAAATTCAAGTTAACTTTAACTCTATCCAAAACTCGTTTACTTGAGCGAAACTGATTTCCCGATACAGTTTACGTAAATTGCCTCTTGGCTTCGTTCAAATATCAAAAGATTAAAAAAAATAAAAACACCCACTTTTAACATAACTACGTGAACTTTTTTTTTTTTGTTTAATCATTTCGACGGAACCCCAAAACACAATTACTTTAAAAGTCTTTAAAGAGAAAAGATCCATATGAGAAATGAAGTCTGAAACAGTCTTTAAAGGGAAAAGACTTGCTTTAAAAAATAACGACTCAAATAAACTCCGATATTTCAAATCGGTCTACTATAAATCTATGAGATGCCAGTTAGCTACCAATAATGAGATTTATATGTATTTTTCCTTTGCGTAATTATTGTAATGATTATTCCATCTTTATTATTATTATTATTATTATTATTATTATTATTCTATCTCTCTGGGAATGTTAGATAGAGATTAAAGAGAGACATTGTATTTCTGAGCCGAGTTAGAATCGCCAGCAATGTATTGATCGCTAGCCACTGATAGGAAGCAAACACTAGATAGCGAACGCGGAGTGGATTTTTATCATGGTATGGTGGCCACATTGGAAAGGTTTAAAGTAACAGAAGTTTATATATATATATATATATATATATATATATATATATATATATATATATATATATATATATATATATATATATCTATATCTTTGCTTTTATTCCTACAAATAGATTTGTTAATAGAAATATTTATAAATTCATTAAAATCAAATCTATTTTGATAATTTGATATTGAAATTAGTATAAAAATTATATATTACACAATTATATTCATTCATAATGTTTCCACATTTCAACCAGCGTGTAGCTTGCAACTTCACACTCATAAACACCTACTGAATACAGAAAGGGTTGTGTGTTTTGGATCTACACCCTGGAAAAGAAAAAGGTGTAAGGTGAATAAATTATATTTGATGAATGTATGTATGGATACACACACACACACACACACACACACACACACACACACACACCCACATATATATATAATATATATATATATATATATATATATATATATATATATATATATATATATATATATATATATATAATATATATGTGTGTATGTGTGTGTGTTCTATGTGTGTAAGCGTAAAGTTAAATAAATAACCCACCTTACTATATAAGTGATCATTAATCATTATCATGAAAACACGTAGCCACAAAAGACTTAAATCTCAATATAAAATCAAAAAATCTAATTCAAAGTTTGAAAATCCGGGAAGATCAGAGTGCGAGACCAATTCTTGTAATTGTTTAACAGAACTTCCAGAGATTTTATTATTCTCAACATCAATGAGAAACCTCAAGAATTGAACTTCTTTAAAAACTGGTCACTGGCCGAGAGATCAATGCTTGAGCCTAAGCCAGATATGAGGACGCAAATTCTGAGATTTTGAGGCTTTACAAATGCTCTTCCAAATTAAGTTCTGGGATAGACAGATGTAACAAAACGAGCACTTTAACAAGCGCACAAAAGACAAACGAAGCTCTGGACAAAGATCCCAATTTATTTCCCTAGTTGTTGTGTCCCAAAGCGCATGCCTCCCCCCCCCCCCCCTTTAGTTTGTTGGCCAGGGAAAGATGGCCCCAGTCAGTGCCAGGCTCGTACTACGCAGGGCCGGTTCGGTCTAGTTTGCTACTGGTGGCCGTGGTGTGATATCTACCATGGCAAATGAAAGTCTTTTGAAAACCTATTAAAAAGAAGATATCTCTCCCTTTTTCGGATTGCTTTGTGTGTTATGTGTTATTCCCCGATGCCAAGCCGCGGTTCAGCTATGGATTTGAGGCAGTTAGCCATGAAGCCAGTCGCGGGAGAGGAGTCGAGTTGACGTGGTGCTATTAGCTGCGAGGAGTCTTCGACAGTCGATCTCTTCTACCATGGAAGAAAAGAAGGTGTTAGCTGTCGGGCTGTTGATGATGCTAACCGTGGAATTGATAACAGGTACTAGCCGTATGCAGGATGTACACGAGGCCTTCCGGTGTCTTGCAGGATGGAACCTATTTATGGGATTTATGTCAGGCTCAGAAGGAGGAGAGAGAGAGAGAGAGAGAGAGAGAGAGAGAGAGAGAGAGAGAGAGAGAGAGAGAGAGAGAGAGGATTAACCAGTTAATTTGCTCTTTTTAATTTTATTTTTATCTATTTGCCATTACTTTTAGAACACATTACGGGACGGTTATTGAAATTGATATTATATATATATATATATATATATATATATATATATATATATATATATATATATATATATATATATATATATATATATGTATGTATGTATATGTGTGTGTGTATTTTTTATGTATAACTGAATATTAAGTGATTATTTTAGGCTACCAAAGCATGTGGATTATTTGAAGAAATTTAGAAACATTATATATATATATATATATATATATATATATATATATATATATATATATATATATATATATATATATATATATATATATATATATATATATATATATATATATATATATATATATATATATTTCATGCTATTGCATTTGTCATATATGGCAATCTTTTATATTATGAAGTAATATTGTCCAATATTAGAAAATACAAACATTACAATGAGCATTATAACATCAGTATAGCATATGAGATATATTTAACAATATATTTAACCTTTCTAAGTGGGGAGACCTTAACTTGGTGAAAGGGTTTGCGCATCGCCATGATCAGCAAAACTGTACTAGGCAAGGCCACCCATACTAGGTTAATTTGCTGTGAGCGATCAGACTGAACTCTCCCACTATCACCAATCCGCAGTTTGCTAGCGTGGTGATGAAATAGGACATGTCTGAGGCCTTTGTCCTGCAGTGGACTAGCAAAGGCTGCATTTGTTATAATGGTTTGCTTATGGCTATGTGCATAGATAAATTCGTCTTCACCTAAGGGGTTAACTACTGCACTGTAATTGTTCAGTGGCTACTTTCCTCTTGGCAAGGGTAGAAGAGACTCTTTAGCTTGGTAAGTAGCTAGGAGAAGGACACTCCAAAATCAAACCATTGTTTTTTAGTCTTGGGTAGTGCCATAGCCTCTGTACCATGGTCTTCCACTATCTTGGGTTAGAGTTCTCTTGCTTGAGGGTACACTCGGGCACTCTGTTCTATCTAGTTTCTCTTCCTCTTATTTTGTTGAAGTTTTTATATTTTATATAGGAAATATTTATTCTAATGTTTTAACTGTTCTTAGAATATTTTATTTTTCCTTGTTTCTTTCCTCACTGGGCTACTTTCCCTGTTGGGGCCCCTGGGCTTATAGCATCCTGCTTTTCCAACTGGGGTTGTGTAGCTTAGCAAGTAATAATAGTAATAATAATAATAATAATAAGAATAAGAATAATAAAAGGTGGCACTTATAATAATAAAAGGTGGCACTTATAATAAATTTTTTTATGGGGTAAACGTTGAAATATTCAGGTTTTGATTTGGAACGTCCGGTAAATAGGACTATGGTATTATTATTATTATTATTATTATTATTATTATTATTATTATTATTATTATTATTATTATTATTATTAGCAGCAGCAGCAGCAGCAGATAAGGTACAATCCTAGTTAAAAAGCAGGATGCTATAAGCCTAAGGGCTCCAACAGAAAAAAAAATAGCCTGACGAGAAAAGGAAATAAGGAAACAGATAGAATAGTGTGCCTGAGTGTACCCTCAAGCAAGAGAACTCTAACTCAAGGCAGTGGAAGATCAGAGTACAGAGACTATAGCACTATTCAAAAGTAGAGAACAATGGTTTGATTTTGGAGTGTCCTTCTAGCAGAGTTACTTACCATAGCTGAAGAGTCTCTTCTATCCTTACCAAGAGGAAAGTGGCCACTGAACAATTATACTGTAGTGCAGTAGATAACCCCTTTGAATAAGAATTTTTCGGTTATATTAGTGAAGCCAGGTGTATGAGGAAAGCTGAAAATATGTAAACAATAGGTTATAATAAATTAATCTAAATATAGAAAGTGAAAAAAGAATATTGGTGCTTGTTTCTTCTTTGTGCGATAAAAGAGAAGTAACCTTAACAAAATTGCGGAATAGTTATACAAGAGTAAAACTTTATTTTGTAGTGAAAGTTATTTTGCGATGAGTTTCAACAAATTAATTCGTTTGATTTTACTGTAGATTTTATGAGTTAGAGTTGAAAAACAATGACGTCTTGGTGTATTTAAATCTTGTACAAATTAACATAATATGATTATTTTATTAACCGATGTAGTAACCTCTCTCTCTCTCTCTCTCTCTCTCTCTCTCTCTCTCTCTCTCTCTCTCTCTCTCTCTCTCTGTGGAGTCTCTACTCACGCAAATTTCAGCATGGACTTTTTTTTTAGTTATATTGACAGAAATATCCTAAAATACCGGTAAATTTCCAAATCCATAATTTAAATTTAAGGAAATTCCCACTTCTTCATCAAAATATAAAAACAAGATTGTGAAATCTGCTGAAACTCCTGTTTTAATGTATTTAGGCATTTTTTTTCCAATTGCCAGTATTTATTATAACAGATTCCCAAAGATTATTATCAATATTACTGAGTCTGTTTTTATATGTGAATCGATTTATATATATATATATATATATATATATATATATATATATATATATATATATATATATATATGTGTGTGTGTGTGTGTGTGTGTGTGTGTATACTGTATATATATATATATATATATATATATATATATTATATATATATATATATATATATATATATATATATATATAGTATGTGTGTGTATACTGTATATATATATATATATATATATATATATATATATATATATATATATATATATATATATACTATATATACTATATATATATATATATATATATATATATATATATATATATACATATATATATATATATATATATATATATATATATATATATATATATATATATATATATACAGAGAGAGAGAGAGAGAGAGAGAGAGAGAGAGAGAGAGAGAGAGAGAGAGAGAGAGAGAGAGAGAGAGAGACAACAACAACAACAACAACAACAAATGCGGTAAAATTTCAATTCAACAATTAAAATATAAAGAAATATCCTTAATCTTTATCGAAATATAAAGACAAGACTGTGAAACCACTTGTATCTAAGTTATGCAAAAAGATATTTCCTTAGATCTAGGGACATTTATGCCGGATTTTGGGGGACTCCACAGTTTTAAGGAAATCTCTTACATTTGCAAATTCGACCCGAGATCTAATCTCCCCCAGAACATTCAGGGAATTCCAACGGGATGTTAGGGACATTCTCTAATGCTAGGGAATGTCATTCCGTTCCACTTAAAGTTTCTCATACGATGAAATCAAGAAAAGAGAGGCTATGTTTTACCCACTGTTTGTGTGTTTGTTTGTGAACAGCTTCCTGGCCACAAATTTAATCGTAGAGTAATGAAACTTTCAGGGATTAACTCTTATGTAAAGAACTGGAAATGATTAAATTTTAGAAGGTCAAGGTCAAAGGTCAAGGTCACAGACAAGTAAAATGTCCAATTCACGTAATCAACCATAAGTTTCGACATCGTTGTCACAGAGATTTCAAAATTGGTTCATATTTGAGAGTGTGAAAATCCACGACAGTATATGTTTAAGGTCAAAGGTCAAGGTCAGGGTCGAGAAATAAGCTGCCGCAGTGGAGGTCTGCGCTCTACTGAGTACCCCTCTAGTTAAGACTTGATTAGTCTTTAAGTAGTAGACTTCTGAACAAATAGATTTAGACTAATATATTTTAGTTATATCACATTGCTCTGCTAAAGCTACCGTAAGTGAATTATTATTATTATTATTATTATTATTATTATTATTATTATTATTATTACTCGGTAAGCTACAACCCTAGTTGGAAAAGCAGGAGGCTATAAGCCCACGGGCTCCAACATGGAAAATAGCCCAGCTAGGAAAGGAAACAGGGGAAAAAATATTTTAAGAACAGTGACATTAAAAAAATTATTTCCTATATAAACTATAAAATCTTAAAAAAAAAACAAGAGGAAGAGAAATAATATAGAATAATGTGCCCGAGTGTACCATCAAGCAAGAAAACTCTAACCCAAGACAGTGGAAGACCATGGTAAAAAAGGCTATGGCACTACCCAAGACTAGAGAACAATGGTTTGATTTTGGGGTGTCCTTCTCCTAGAAGAGCTGCTTACCATAGCTAAAGTGTCTCTTCTACCCTTACCAAGAGGAAAATGGCCACTGAACAATTACATTGCAGTAGTTAACCCCTTGGGTGAAGAAGAATTGTTTGGTAATCTCAGTGTTGTCAGATGTATGAGGACAGAGGAGAATCTGTTAAGAATAGGCCAGACTATTTGATGTATGTATAGACAAAAGGAAAATGAGCCGTAACCATTACTTTTAACTGCACTCACTTTTTAGCCTTCTACTAATCCTCCATACCCTCTTCATTCATTCTATTTTGCGGTCAAATATTTTTCAACTTTACCAATAAGGTTTTTCCCCCGTCATACCTGGGTACTGAATGACCTCCCAGATCCGGACATTTGGCCATATGGCCCAAATTCATAAACGCAATCCAATCCTTTGATGATACCTGATCAATATTTCAATGTTCATAACATAAAACTGCTTCACATAAACGCTTCATCGCCTGTAGAAGATTTGGGCTCGTGCATGATAGACCACTTATTTAATTCAACTACGTTTTAGGCTCGTATTTCAATGTTCGCTGATTTAGTTAAACTCACTTTCAGAATTGTGTATCAATATTCCCTGATTTAATTCAACTCACTTTCAGGATATATCACTGTTCACTGATTTAATTCAACTCTCTTTTATTGCTCACGTATCAATGCTCGCTGGTTTAATTCAACTCTCTTTTAGGATCGTGAATCAATAATCCCTCATTTAATTCAACTCACTTTCAGGATATATCACTGTTCACTGATTTAATTCAACTCTGTTTTATTGCTCACGTATCAATGGTCGCTTATTTAATTCAACTCTCTTTTAGGATCGTGAATCAATGGTCGCTTATTTAATTCAACTCTCTTTTAGGATCGTGAATCAATGCTCGCTGGTTTAATTCAACTCTCTTTTAGGATCGTGAATCAATGCTCGCTGATTTAATTCAACTCTCTTTTCGGATCGTGCATCAATATTCCCTGATTTAATTCAACTCACTTTTAGGATATATCACTGTTCACTGATTTAATTCAACTCTCTTTTATTACTCACGTATCAATGGTCGCTTATTTAATTCAACTCTCTTTTAGGATCGTGAATCAATGCTCGCTGGTTTAATTCAACTCTCTTTTAGGATCGTGAATCAATGCTCGCTGATTTAATTCAACTCTCTTTTCGGATCGTGCATCAATATTCCCTGATTTAATTCAACTCACTTTTAGGATATATCACTGTTCACTGATTTAATTCAACTCTCTTTTATTACTCACGTATCAATGGTCGCTTATTTAATTCAACTCTCTTTTATTGCTCACGTATCAATGGTTGCTTATTTAATTCAACTCTCTTTTAGGATCGTGAATCAATGGTCGCTTATTTAATTCAACTCTCTTTTAGGATCGTGAATCAATGCTCGCTGGTTTAATTCAACTCTCTTTTAGGATCGTGAATCAATGCTCGCTTGTTTAATTCAACTCTCTTTTAGGATCGTGAATCAATGCTCGCTGGTTTAATTCAACTCTCTTTTAGGATCGTGAATCAATGCTCGCTGGTTTAATTCAACTCTCTTTTAGGATCGTGAATCAATGCTCGCTTGTTTAATTCAACTCTCTTTTAGGATCGTGAATCAATGCTCGCTGGTTTAATTCAACTCTCTTTTAGGATCGTGAATCAATGCTCGCTGGTTTAATTCAACTCTCTTTTAGGATCGTGAATCAATGCTCGCTGGTTTAATTCAACTCTCTTTTAGGATCGTGAATCAATGCTCGCTGGTTTAATTCAACTCTCTTTTAGGATCGTGAATCAATGCTCGCTGGTTTAATTCAACTCTCTTTTAGGATCGTGAATCAATGCTCGCTTATTTAATTCAACTCTCTTTTAGGATCGTGAATCAATGCTCGCTGGTTTAATTCAACTCTCTTTTAGGATCGTAAATCAATATTCCCTGATTCAATTCAACTCTATCATGCCCATATATCAATGTTCGCTGATTTAATTCAACTCTCTTATTGCTCGTGTACAATGCTCGCTTACCCAATTCAACTCTCTTCTAGGCTCGTGTATCAAATCTCGGTGCTTTGTTCATTAAATGTTCACACGTGTACGTACACGTGTGCGTTCTCGTGGGTGCGTTCACAGCGTACAAAAACTTATTATTTTTAATGGGTTGAAATGTACCATAATATCCGAGTAACAGGAAGGAGACAATTGCCTTGAGTGTGTCCTCTTAGATACAGCTGGGCTGCAGAGTAACAGATTATTATTTTTTTTTATTTTATATCTTTTATTATGAAATACACATTTGCTATTATTTTAAGTTGGCCCACGAGGTTTGATTTAATTAATCAAATCGGCTGTCACATAGCGAGGATTTTCACAAGCTGAAAGAACTCGTGAAATTGCTCAAACTTTTTGTTCGTGTTGTTGTTGTTATTCTTCTTCTTCTTCTTCTTCTTCTTCTTCTTTCTTCTTCTTTTTCTTTTTCTTCTCCTTCTTCTTTTCTTCTTCTTTTTCTTCTCCTTCTTCTTTTCTTCTTCTTCTTTTTCTTCTTCTTCTTCTTCTTCTTCTTCTCCTCCTATTCTTCTTCTTCTCTTTCTTCTTCTTTTTCTTCTCCTTCTTCTTTTTCCTCTCCTTCTTCTTTTTCTTCTTCTTCTTCTTCTTTTTTCTTCCTTTCCTTCTTTTTTCTCCTTCTTCTTCTTCTTCCTTTTCTTCTTTTTTCTCCTTCTTCTTCTTCTCCTTCTTTTTCTTCGTTTTCTTCTTTTTCTTCTTCTTCTTACTCTTCTTCTTCTTCTTCTTCTTCTTCTTATTCCTCCTCCTATTCTTCTTCTTCTCTTTCTTCTTTCTTCTTCTTCTTTTCCTTCTTCTCCTTCTTCTTCTTCATTTTTCTTCTTCTTCCTCTTTTGTTTGTGTAACACCCCGAGAAAGATTGCAGTGACATGTCTGACATTCCCTTGTGTTATTATCGTATTTTTAGAGACAAGTAGAATTAGAAAGTCAGATAAGAATTGAAACCACACAGCAGATGGATATGAATCCCAGAATTAAGATGTTATTAAATATGATCAATAGATTTTTCTTTAGAATATCTCTGTAAATAAATTCTTAAATGAAACAGGTATTTGTTGACTGGACACCAAATAAAAAAAAATTGTTGGTATTTAAACTCCTCGTGTGGAAATGTGAGAGAGAGAGAGAGAGAGAGAGAGAGAGAGAGAGAGAGAGAGAGAGAGAGAGAGAGGTGTACCAGGCAATCAGGCAATTGCATCTCATGAATTAGAAAAAGCACTCTGAGAGTGCAGACCTCCGCCACGGCAGCTCATTTCTCGAAATACGCTTGCCTTTCCCTGAATCAATTTAAACCGTAAGCGTATTTGAAGTCTTGTGCGACAGTCATTTTTAGCTTAAGGTTATTAAGAGTCAATTCGGTCGACCTTTTGCTCGACCTTGACCTTTGACCTGTAACCTAGGATTTTCAAGTTAAAGAAAGTTGTTCACAAACTAACGGACAAACAGAGTCGAAAACATAACCTCCTCCCAACTTGGTTGGCGGAGGTAATAATTGCTTAAGCATACTTTATGTGTCGGGTGTGAGCGGAAATATTTAATAAGGAGGCCTGTTTTAAAATAATCTCTGGAAGATGAAGTATTAGAGAAGCCTCTGGAAGTGAACGACTCATTTGAAATGTGGTTTTAAAAGTTGATTAACGAAAAGATGCTTTTTTTTTGGAAGAAAGTGGTTGAAGACAATTCTTTTAAAGGTTTAAAGGCTGCCCGTGAATGGCAGAGGCAAGGGACAGTGATATTGTCCCATTAAGCAGGACAATGCCCTAGAGACTGACCATATATACGATCAGCGCTCAAGCCCCCTCTTCATCCAAGCTAGGACTAAGGAGGGCCAGACAATGGCTGCTTATATTTCAGCAGATAGACTTATAGGCTCCCCCCCTCCCATATCCTTAGCTCACAAGGATGGTGAGGTTGCAGCGACCAAAGAAACTATCAACTTTGAGCGGGACTCGAACCCCAGTCTGGCGTTCACCAGTTAGGGACGTTACCACATCGGCCACTACAACCTTAGAACCAGAGAACCGAAAATAGATACTGGTAAAAGTTGAAATATTGTACGAGACAGCAATTTTTTTTTCTTTCTTTTTTTTTTAGTTTATGGAAGTGATTGACATATGTTGCTCTTAGTAAAAGAAAGAGTTGTCTTATGTTGACTCAGGATTTAAGTATCTTTAGTAACACTTTTATCAATATATATATATATATATATATATATATATATATATATATATATATATATATATATATATATATATATATATATATATACTGATCAATGATGCAGTGGTTTCGGATAACTGTAATTTCTGTCTATAAAAGATTCAACTGTCTTGCAAACGAGTTGATTTACCCCCTTTATCTCTACTCTTAACTTTATTCCTTTTTTTTTCTTATCTCAACTTAGATCCAACATGGTCTTCCACTGTCTTGGGTTAGAGTTCTCTTGTTTGAGGGTACACTCGGGCACACTATTCTATATTAATTCTCTTACTATTGTTTTGTTGAAGTTTTTATAGTTTATATAGGAAATATTTACTGCAATGCTGTTACTGTTCTTGAAATATTTTATTTTTCCTTGTTTCCTTTCCTCACTAGGCTATTTTCCCTGTTGGGGCCCCTGGGCTTATAGCATTCTGCTTTTCCCACTAGGGTTGTGTAGCTTAGCAAGTAATAATAATAATAATAATAATAATAAGGGTTTGCATATCACAATGATCAACAAAGCTGTACTTCTCAGGGTCACCCATACTAGGTTGGTTTGCTGTGAGCGATCAGACGAAAATCTCCCTCCATTGCCAATACCAGCGTGGTGACGAAAACTGGCCAAACCCCTGACGCGAATTAAGACATATATGAGGCCTTTGTCCTGCAGTGGACTAAAACAGCTGCATTTTTTCCTTATAGCAGTTGCTCCTCTTCCTAATGGTTTGCACTAAGCAGTACAAACCGAAAAAGAAATAAAAGAATCACGAATACTTGAAAAACTCTCCAGTTGCCTCTATTGTCTATGTGGCTATAAAAAGAACACTTTCTCTTCCTCTGGTAAGTGCATGACTTGTTCAAAACATCCCTTCTGTCCTCAAAATAAAAAAAAAAGGGGGGAACAAAAGAGGAAACAAAGAACAGAAAAGGAGAAAAAGAGGCATATGAGGGCTCGCAGCGTGGTGCCTACCAAGGTCTAGGGCTCTAGGCAGATGTTTCTGATCGCGTAAATACGTTACTCAAAGGAACCTGCGAAGTCTTATGTTTGGTTCTTTTTTTTTTTTTTTGAAAAATATCGATGAGTTTTGGTTCTAGGATTTTCTATATATGGCTGAATCTTTATTATTATTATTATTATTATTATTATTATTATTATTAT
>NC_090753.1:95684221-95691721 GCF_036898095.1 Palaemon carinicauda | reverse complement strand
GATCAACAGCACAATACACAAAATTTTCCATTGTCTTGGGGTAGAGTTATCTTGCTTGAGGGTACACTCGGGCACACTATTCTATCTTATTTCTCTTCCTCTTGTTTTTTTGTGAGCTTTTATAGTTTACATATGTAGGATCTAATTTAATGTTGTTACTGTTCTTCAAATATTTTATTTTTATTATTCATTACTTCTCATGCAGTTTATTTATTCCCTTGTTTAATTTCCTCACTGGGCTATTTTCCCCCGTTGGAGCCCTTGGGCTTATAGCTTCTAGCTTTTCCAACTAGGGTTATAGGTTAGCTTGTAATAATAATAATAATAATAATAATAATAATAATAATAAAAATAATAATAATAATTATTATTATTATTATTATTATTATTATTATTATTATTATTATTATTATTATTATCCAAGATACAACCCTAGTTGGAAAAGCAAGATGCTATAAGCCCAGGGGCTCCAACAGGGAAAAATAGCCCAGTGAGGAAAGGAAATAAGGAAATAAATAACTGAAGAGAACAAATTGACAATAGATCATTCTAAAAAAAAGTAACAACGTCAAAACAGACATGTCTTATATAAACTATTAACAACATAAAAAACAAATATGTCATAAATAAACTATAAAAAGACTCATGTCCGCCTGGTCAACAAAAAAGCATTTGCTCCAACTTTGAACTTTTGAAGTTCTACTGATTCAACTACCCGATTAGGAAGATCATTCCACAACTTGGTCACAGCTGGAATAAAACTTCTAGAGTACTGCGTAGTATTGAGCCTCATGATGGAGAAGGCCTGGCTATTAGAATTAACTGCCTGCCTAGTATTACGAACAGGATAGAATTGTCCAGGGAGATCTGAATGTAAAGGATGGTCAGAGTTATGAAAAATCTTATGCAACATGCATAATGAACTAATTGAACGACGATGCCAGAGATTAATGTCTAGATCAGGAATAAGAAATTAAATAGACCGTAAGTTTCTGTCCAACAAATTAAGATTAGAATCAGCAGCTGAAGACCAGACAGGAGAACAATACTCAAAACAAGGTAGAATGAAAGAATTAAAACACTTCTTCAGAATAGATTGATCACCGAAAATCTTGAAAGACTTTCTCAATAAGGCTATTTTTTGTGCAATTGAAGAAGACACAGACCTTATATGTTTCTCAAAAGTAAATTTGCTGTCGAGAATCACGCCTAAAATTTTAAAAGAGTCATACAAATTTAAAGAAACATCATCAATACTGAGATCCGGATGTTGAGGAGCCACCGTCCTTGACCTACTTACAATCATACTTTGATTTTTGTTAGGATTCAACTTCATACCCCATAATTTGCACCATGCACTAATTTTAGCTAAATCTCTATTAATGGATTCACCAACCCCAGATCTACATTCAGGGGATGGAATTGATGCAAAGAGAGTAGCATCATCTGCATATGCAACAAGCTTGTTTTCTAGGCCAAACCACATGTCATGTGTATATAGTATGAAGAGTAATGGGCCAAGAACACTACCCTGTGGAACACCGGATATCACATTCCTATAATCACTATGGTGCCCATCAACAACAACTCTTTGAGATCTATTACTTAGAAAATCAATAATAATAATAATGATAATAATAATTATATCCTGCTTTTCCATCTAGGATTATGACAACAACAACAACAATAATAATAATAATAATAATAATAATAATAATAATAATAATAATAATAATAATAATAATCCCCCATTGATAGTTGAAGACATCAGACAGAAATCCCTTCATTCGAAGGATATTGTCGAAGATAAATCTATATTTTAAAGGATACTTAGCAAACTTCCGTTGCAGGACGTGACTTTCTACAGAGAAACAGAAGCCCTTGTTCATAGTTGAAGAGTGAAGAGATCCTTTAGAAAACTTCCGGAGAACAAAAATTATTATTGTTATTATTATTATTATTATCATTATTATTATTAATTAATTAATTAATTAATTTATAATCCTAGATGGAATAGCAGGATGCAATTATTATTATTATTATTATTATTATTATTATTATTATTATTATTATTATTATTATTATTATTATAAGCTAAGCTGTAACTCTAATTTGAAATAGCAGGATGCTATAAGCCTGAGGACTCCCACGGGGAAAATTAGCCTAGTGAGGAAAGGAAATACAGAAATATAGGAAAAACAAGAGAAGCAATGAACAATTAAAATGAAATATCCTAAGAACGGTAACCGCCTTAAGATAGAGCTCTCATATATAAAATGTAGTTACTCTTGTATTCTTCTATTTTTATGAATATTTTTCACTGATAAATGGAAACAACCAAAGAATTATTTCATTCATTACCTCAAGAATTTTGGATGTGTTTTAATTGGAGCCAAATAGCCTGGTATTTGGGGCTTTGGAGAAACATCACTGGCTGACATTCTACCGGACTGAAGCTCGAGACCCGCTCTAGCTCGATAGTTTCTTGTAGTGTCAGCAACCTCACTATCCTGGGGAGCTAAAGATGAATTGTGTGGGGGAGCCTTTAGGTCTACCAGCCGAGTCATCAGCAACCGTTGCCTGGCCTTCCTTGGTCCTAGCGTGGGTGGAGAGGGGACTTGGTCGCTGATCATAATATGGTCAGCCTGAAATGTCTCCTGCCTCTGACAATCATGAGTGGCCTTTAAACCAGGTAGCAGGTTGGCCAGGGCACCAGCCACTCGTTGAGATACTTCTGCTAGAGAGTTATGGGGTCATTTGACTGGCCAGACAGTACTACATTGGATTCTTCTCTTTGGTTACGGTTCATTTTCCCTTTGCATACACATATACCGAATAGTCTTGCATATTCTTTTCATATACTCCTCTGTCCTCATACACCTGAAAACACCGAGATTACCAAATAATTCTTCTCCCAAAGGGGTTAACTACTGCACTGTACTTGTTCACTGGCCACTTTCTTCTTGTTAAGGGTAGAAGAGACTCTTTAGCTATGGTAAGCAGCTCTTCTAGGAGAAGGACACTCCAAAATCAAACCATTGTTCTCTAGTCTTGGGTAGTGCCATAGCCTCTGTACCATGGTCTTCCACTGTTTTGTGGTAGAGTTTTCTTGCTTGAGGGTACACTCGGGCACACTATTCTGTTTAATTTCTCTTTCTCTTGTTTTGTTAAAGTATTTATAGTTTATATAGGAAATATTTATTTTAATGTTATTACTGTTCTTAGAATATTTTATTTTTCCTTGTTCCTTTCCTCACTGGGCTATTTTTCCAGTTGGGGCCCCTGGGCTTATAGCATCCTGCTTTTCCAACTAGGGTTGTAGCTTAGCAATTAATAATAATAATAATAATAATAATAATAATAATAATAATAATAATAATAATATATCTTTCATAGCTGAATGCAACATCCACACTTCACCTACATAAATGAATATTGGCTCTTCTTGTTATAGGTATACTCTGTCTCTTCTGATTCATTTGCACAGATCATCAGCCTCCCTGTCTTGTAGGTGCTCTCTCTCTCTCTCTCTCTCTCTCTCTCTCTCTCTCTCTCTCTCTCTCTCTCTCTCTCTCTCTCTCTCTCTATATATATATATATATATATATATATATATATATATATATATATATGTATATATATATTCACGATTAGTCTATCATTGACTCGGGAAGACCGTGGCCGTTACTATTAAGGGAAAACATTAATGATATATATATATATATATATATATATATATATATATATATATATATATATATATATATACTGTATATATATATATATATATATATATATATATATATATATATATATATATATATATATATATATATATATGTGTGTGTGTGTGTGTGTGTGTGTGTATATATATTTAACTTAATGGATTCTTTTAATCTATATTAAACCATGAAACAGCTCTACTGACATGCATACATTTACAAAGGAAAGGATGATAGGGTTTATTTTATAATTGATTTACACTCTGGAACACCCTTATTAACAAACACAAATTCGCAGGTGGATGACTTTACAGTCAGGCGTTGGCGAAGACACAGAAATGTGACCATTTTCTTTTTCATCATTCGATTGGGTTTGTTGATTACGCTAATCATAAGAACATCAAATTACACCATACACATGCACCTTCTGGCATATAACTATTACTCCTTGAATTAATTGAATATAATGAATAATGATATTCTCCATTCAAGGAAATTCCATTTGACAGCGCTGTCCCAAACTCGTCCCACCAAACTTAACTATGCTGATGATTGTTATCTTGTTCACATATACAGGAAAATGACTTATCATCTATGTGTTCCGATGAAGAAATAAATTACTATACACTTTTATAAGTAGAATCAGCTTGCTTCCGATAGCATATGAAAAAATTCACACAATTTTCTGATAAATATGTTCTTTCTTAATAAGGAAACGATCGTTGGACAATTTACCAACTACCAATTCTCTAGCCTCTGCCTTCCTACCACACTTTTTTTGACACACGTGGTATCCAAATAATTGACTATATTAGTTTGGACATGGTGCCTCTGATGCCATCTATTGGTGTTAAAGTAAAACTTTTACGGTGTAAGGGATAGAGAAGTCTGCGGTATTATGCCTTTCGGAATATAGCAGTATTGTTATTCTACGTAGTTTTTACTTATAATACATGACATACCATAAAATGTTAATCATATTTTCGTTTAATAAAAAGTTAATTGAAAATTAGATCGAATAATTGTGTAATTTACTCGATAATCTGACCAATTTCATTACATGTGGCATATCTTCCCCCCCCCCCGACCCCAAATGCAATTGAACTAACGATTGTTTGCTGAGGAAATATTTCTGGGACATTTATTGAGAAATTTGTAATTTAAGTTGTGGCCAGACAAGGAACACCAAGTTCACGTGCGTTTGCTTTATAGCAAGTTTGTGCCCAAATAGAAACAGAAATAAAGTAATGGAAATTATGAGTAGATGATGGAGATAATTAGCAATTTAGTACTCTCTGGTAAGGCCATCTATTGGCCATGAAAAGAAACAAAGCTTAGAGCTTTTTAATCCTTGCATTCAGGAACCTTCCATGACGACATTTTGGTTTAAAAAATAGCCAAGAATAGCCTATTTTATTTAAATTTAATGCAATTTATACCTGCCATATTTATTTCTACATAAGTGCCAATCTATCACCCTTTTCCAATTGGATAGAATCATTCACATGAGTGAACAAGGGACTTGTGCTGCCATCTTTTGTCAAGAAGTAGACACTCGGATTCTATTCGAATTTGAAGTGTATAATTACTGAAACATAATTTTATGGTAGTTTTATATCCAATTAACGCATAAAAAAATCATGATTCCAATAATAATAATATTTTTCTTCTGATTTTAGTTTCTAAGTTATGGTAATTATGTGTAAAATACAGATAATATGTATTACAAAACTATATAGAGCAGATCACAGTATTCTAAAAGTAAAGAGTTCAATCTCAGCCATAGAATTAAAAACCCCAAACTTAACCAAAATATATTCATGGCCGCAGTAAATAAGTTGTTTAATAATCATAAGCCTAATTATAGATATTAATGCTCTATAAAGTGTGCCTTGTTAGGAGCATTTTTCGGGTAGGATCCTCCCCCAGAGAAGTTTTTATGAGGAAACACCCTTGGATGCGATTTCCTGGCATCTGACAGCAGATTGTAGCACCAACAAATTATTTTCTGGACGAATTTATTTAACCAATTACAATAATGAAACATATGAGCTGGTACCCAAAGTAACAGAATAAGTTAAAAAAAAAAGCATGAAAAGAGATAAAGCAGAAGATGGCCTAACAAATGATTTTATAATAGATGGAAGATATTTCGTAATAGTAAATCTCGGTAAACTTTACACCAAATGTTTTCAAGACTACTTTATACAGACGGCTTGGAAAAGAAATATCATTATATTATTTCAAAAAAAGAGAGACACAAAAGACCTGAAAAATTATCGTCCAGTAAGTTTACACTCAGTAATATATGAAAAATTTATAAGAATATGGAAAGAAAACTAGATTTTAATCAACCAAGAGAGCAGGCAGGTTTTAGAAGCGGATATTAACAACTTACTATATCCATGTAATTAACCAGCCTAATAGAAAAATCAACAGAGTAAGATAAACCTCTTTTTATTATTATTATTATTATTATTATTATTATTATTATTATTATTAAATGCTAAGCTACAACCCTAGTTGGAAAAGCAGGATGCTATAAGCCCAGGGGCCCAACAGGGAAAATAGCCCAGTGAGGAAAGGAAACAAGGATAAATAAAATATTTCAAGAATAGTAACAACATTGAAATAAATGTTTCCTATACAAACAATAAAAGCTTCAACAAAACAAAACAAAACATTTAAAGACTACGAGAAAGTTTTTTTGATTCTGTCAAAACTTTAGCAGTAATGAAAGCCCTTCAACGACGAGGAAAAGATAATCCTTGAATATCTCTACATGAATTTAATGATAAAATTCCAATTGAGAAAAGGAGTTAGGCAAGGAGACCTTATCTGTAGTACTGTAGTATTCATGTATAAAAATTGTGAGCCACACGTATGTATATTTAAGCCTTTCACTGCCAGTGGTGATTTCAAGGATACTTCAGATGTAAAAACTTCTTTCAAGACAACACAAGCCCTACATTATTGATATTTATTTGAAAGCTCACATCAAGACCTTTCTATTGAATGCTAACTTTCTGTATTATTATTATTATTATTATTATTATTATTATTATTATTATTATTATTATTATTATTATTATTATTATCCAAGCTACAACCCTAGTTGGAAAAGCAAAATGCTATAAGCCCAAGGGCTCCAAAAGGGAAAAATAGCCCAGTGAGAAAAGGAAATAAGGAAGTAACAATAAATCATTCTAAAAACAGTAACAACGTCAAAACAGATATTTCATATATAAACTATAAAAAGACTAATGTTAGCCTGTTCAACATAAAAGCATATGCTGCAACTTTGAACTTTCGAAGTTCTACTGATTTAGCTACCCGAGTAGGAAGATCATTCCACAACTTGGTCACAGCTGGCATAGAACTTCTAGAATACTGTGTAGTATTGAGCCTATGATGGAAAAGGCCTGGTTATTACTGTAGAATTAACTGCCTGCCTAGTATTAGTTTGAGCTACTATAAAAGAGTTTCCTTTTATAAATTTTGACTAAATCACCAATGCCAGTGAAAGGGTTAATGAAGAAAACTTTACCCTCACAGGTGAAGCGGATATGGTACGTTGTTGAAACTAAAGAAGCAGTCATGTTTAGCGTCAACCGGAACTGTTCGTCTGAGTGCACCCCATCTTGCATGGTCATAGGCGACAGAACGAAGGTAAGAAATTATATGTTTTTATGTTAGTCAAAAGTGGTTGTGAGCTTCATGAATTATATCTGTAATCTTACTCTGTCATCCGGAGGGGCAGCTCATTCTAAAGAGCTGT
>NC_090753.1:95619221-95679221 GCF_036898095.1 Palaemon carinicauda | reverse complement strand
TGATTTAATATTAAGCCCTCTTAGTTTATTTTGCCTATGTTATGGTGAGGTATGATGATTATTAAATATTTTTCCACTTACAAAAACAGAAAGGAAAGAACTAAAAGATTCCATATTATTCTAATCTATCCAGCTCATCTATAATTTACTTCAAAATCATGAGTGAATAAGGAAATTATCTTGCAAGGTCCAAAGTCCTCTAAACAGAATTATGTTAAGGTTAAAATTTGGTTTCCAAAGAAGGAAAATTTATAATTAATAGTTCATAATTTATGATTAATAATTGATAATTTATGATTAATAATAAATAATTTATAATTCATAACTTATAAAGTGAATTTAAATTGATTAAGTTCTGATAAGTATGACAGAGTTATGGACAGGTTTATCCAAAGTTTTACACTTTCTGAAAATTTCAGCGTACGGTTTGGATACTTTATTCTTTCAGATTAGGTACATTCAGAAAGGCGCTATTTTGCCCATGATAGTCAGACTTGAGCCTGGATTCAGCTTTTCCAAATTACAATCTCTAAGTAATATAGATCCCCACCAAATAGAATTCAGATCTCATCTGACATAGTTTTTTAAAAAGGAAATTTGATCCTCACCATCTTTTAGGGCATTGAAATTGTTTTATTTTATCTATCAAAAATATATTGACTGATTGATTAATTTGAGGTTTCCTGGCATCCTGACATCGAAGGTCTTGGACGCCGATATCATTCATTATAAATAAAGAATAGAAGAATATTAATTTTAAAACCATAAAAGCAAAGATGTATTAAAAGTTAAATAGCTTTCAGAAGACCTGTTTCTGAAGTAAAGCTAAAAAATACCGCTAGCATGGTAGGACACATCATGTCTAAGAATCTATCAAAGCTAGAGTTGGTTCATATCAAGATAAAATGTAATTATAATTTTTTTAGTTTAGACCAAATTTGCAATAGAATTTAACCAAATTATAAAATCTTTCAAATGTCCGCCATAGCCGGCTCGCTTTCTTTGCTGCCTACTCTCTATATGTAAAGATCTTTTTAACCTATTTTAGATCTTTTAACACGTGGTAAATCTTTTAACACGTGGCATATCTCTTAGCAAGTGGAAGTTAGTCTCTTGACATGCATCAGATATTCTCATCTTTGTCAGATCTTTTAATATATGCCAGATCTTGTGACATATTTCAGATCTTTTAACATACTCTTATCATGCTTGGAGATGGAACTTCTGACCTTGTAACATATGAAAATGTCTTGACATTTGTCTAAATCTTTCAGCATGTGCTAGATCTTTCAAATGCGCGTCAGATCTCTTCTCACGTGTTAGAACTTCCAATGTGTTAGATTCGCGTCGGATCTCTTTTCACGTGTTAGAACTTTCGACGTGTTAGATTCGCGTCGAATTTCTTTTCGCGCGTTAGAACTTTCGACGTGTTAGATTCGCGTCGGATCTCTTTTCGCGTGTTAGAACTTCCGATGCGTTAGATTCGCGTCAGATCTCTTTTCGCGCATTAGAACTTCCAACATGTTAGATTCGCGTCAGATCTCTTTTCGCGTGTTAGACCTTCCGACGTGTTAGATTCGCGTCGAATCTCTTTTCGCGTATTAGAACTTCCGACGCGTTAGATCTCTTTTCGCGCGTTAGAACTTCCGAAGTGTTAGATTCGCGTTACATCTCTTTTCGCGCGTTAGACCTTCCGACGTGTTAGATTTACGTTGGATCTCTTTTCGCGTGTTAGAACTTCCGACGTGTTAGATTCACATCAGATCTCTTTCCGCGTGTTAGAACTTCCGACGCGTTAGATAATTCAGCACATGTTAAATCTCTTTTAGCATATATAATATCTTGTCAAAGTATGTCAGTATTTCTAATTCCTGAGGTGCACATTACTAATATTTTTTGTATATATTTTTCTAAGACAGTTGGACTGCCTTGTTTCTTTGGTGCATCCCATTGGGTTGGTTGGCCTTATGCCATCGTGGGACGCTGCCCAGAGGTAGCATGTAAGCTTGGTAAGGTAGTAAAGGGAAGGGTAAGTCTGCCTTGGGCCTCTGGGCTCGGCCCAACCATCTGACACAGTTAATAGATATTTTTAATGATTTTTTTTTATCTTGGCTCAGATGTAGAGCATTGATATTTTATGGTATATTGAGATAATTTTTTATATAACATTCACTGATATTTTATTACTTAGAATAAATTGGATTAAACTTATATTCATATACCAAGAAATACATATTGATGCAATTTTTTGCAATAGATAAGAAATGTTTAATTTACATATTTTTTTTTCATGCAATTCAAAGAGATCTTTATTTTTTTATTTTTTATTTTTTTTTTGTCGTGTTTTTACTAGAAGCTCTTGTTGTCTTACTGCAACAACAAGAATATTTTTTTTTTTTATTTCTGTGAAACTTTAATTTTTTTTTTCTAAAGGTTGAAAAGTTTTCTATTATGTATATTTCCTAGACTTGCAAGCCACAAACTACATACGACGGTTTAGTCAATTTACAACCATAAGGTTTATTAATTATTAATTTATTAATAATCAATTATTAATAATTTCTGCCTGCGCTAGTCTATTCACAAAATCGTGTAACATTATACTGTTGGTATGGTCAGGTTGGTGGTCCGTAAGACCTAGTTAAGCCCGTGACTGAAAAGCTAGTACAGCGGCAACACATACGCCTGGCATTCGCATGGGAGCGCATCGATCCCAGGCCGGGACCGTGAGTTTAATCTGTTTTCTGGTGAGGATACTACTGTGGTTGGGCAGTCCAGTAGTTGAATGTGCTTGCCCGCCTGACGTTCTGGCGAGTGTCTATTCCGATGAAATTGGAATTGAAAGCAGACTCCTTTACCTTAAAGAGCAGGCCTCGAAATATTGAAGACCCTAAGGACTCCATGAGGACGTGTATTTTCTAGTGCTTATCCTAGTGTGATCTAGACCTTGTTGTTATTCTCAACTAGAGTAATTTTTAATATCTATTTAATCCCAGCTTTTAAAACTTTATATTTACTCTCTCTCTCTCTCTCTCTCTCTCTCTCTCTCTCTCTCTCTCTCTCTCTCCTCTCTCTCTCTCTCTCTCTCTCTCTTTTTCAACTAGACTAATTTTTATATCTATTTAATCCCAGCTTTTAAAACTCTCTCTCTCTCTCTCTCTCTCTCTCTCTCTCTCTCTCTCTCTCTCTCTCTCTCTCTCTCATTTTCAACTAGAGTAAGTTTTATATCTATTTAATCCCAGCTTTTAAAACTCTCTCTCTCTCTCTCTCTCTCTCTCTCTCTCTCTCTCTCTCTCTCTCTCTCTCTCTCTCTCTCTCTCTTATTTTTCAACGAGTAATTTTTATATCTATTTAATCCCAGCTTTTAAAACTTTCTCTTCTCTCTCTCTCTCTCTCTCTCTCTCTCTCTCTCTCTCTCTCTCTCTCTCTCTCTCTCTCTCTCTCCTCATTTTCAACTAGAGTAATTTTTATATCTATGTAATCCCAGCTTTTAAACCTCTCTCTCTCTCTCTCTCTCTCTCTCTCTCTCTCTCTCTCTCTCTCTCTCTCTCTCTCTCTCTCTCTCTCATTTTCAACTAGAGTAATTTTTATATCTATTTAATCCCAACTTTTAAAACTCTCTCTCTCTCTCTCTCTCTCTCTCTCTCTCTCTCTCTCTCTCTCTCTCTCTCTCTCTCTCGTATTCTATTGCTATTTCTCACTTCTTCAGAGTTCACAAAAGTCCAATAATACTATTAATCAATATACATTCTTTTATGTATAAATTTTTTTTTTCTTCTTTGTTTTTTTTTTTTTTTTTTTTTTGGATTGCTGTTACTTACTTAAAACTTCCTATGACTAATTTCAGTGAATGTTACACGAGAGATTATTTAGAAGACCATAATGTACACCTAATGATACTGGGTGAGGTTCCAATAATAGAAAAAAAAGGTGAATTACTCGGTCTCGGTGTTCATGTTTCAGTTGGTGTAATTTTGTTTGTACTAATAGATTTAAGTAGATAAGTATAATCGAAACATAGTAAATTGTAAGTGGGAAATTACGATGTTCAAAAAAGGTATGCAAGTGTGTGTGTGTTTGTTCTGTAATGAACTGAACTTTAAGATTTTATTTATCAAAAGTAGGTTTGGTTTTTAATGTCTGAAAAAAATAGTGTTGGAATTTTGCTAGGAGAAGATATGAGATGGAGACACATGATATGGCCATTCTCTGTAACTTATTCTTACATCTTACCTAATGTAATTTGATCTAATATTACCTAACCATACCCAAATTCTCCTAAAATGACATTCTAGGAACCTGATCTTACCTAACCTAACTTCATCTAATATCACCTAATCTTACCTAAATTACCCTGATATGACACTAACTTCACCTAATTTGCCTTACATTGCCCAACCTAACTTGATATTGCACTAATTAAGTTTACCTAAAGTAACCTATTATAATATCTATTATTATATATTTATAGTTTATATAGGAAATATTTATTTGAGTGTTGTTACTGTTCTTAAAATATTTGATTTTTCCTTTTTTCTTTTCTTCACTTGGCTATTTTCCCGGTTGGGGCCTCTGAGCTTATTGCATCCAGCTTAACCAACTAGGGTTGTAGCTTAGCAAGTAATAATAATAATGATGATAATAATAACAACCCAATTTAACCTTACTCAATCAATTAATTAACCTACTGCAATTTAACCTTACTCAATTAACTAGTTAACTTACCCAATTTAACCTTACTCAACCAATTAGTTAACCTAACCCAATTTACCTTACTAATTAGTTAACCTAACCCAATTTAACCTTACTCAACCAATTAGCTAAGCTAATGCAATTTAACCTTACTCAACCAATTAGTTAACCTAGCCCTATTTAACCTTACCAATTAGTTAACCTAACCCAATTTAACCGTACTAAACCAATTAGTTAACCTAATGTAATTTAACCTTACTCAACCAAATAGTTAACCTAACCCAATTTAACCTTACTCAACCAATTAGTAAACCTAACCCTATTTAACCTTACCAATTAGTTAACCTAACCCAATTTAACCGTACTAAACCAATTAGTTAACCTAATGTAATTTAACCTTACTCAACCAAATAGTTAACCTAACCCAATTTAACCTTACTCAACCAATTAGTAAACCTAACCCTATTTAACCTTACCAATTAGTTAACCTAACTAAATTTAACCTTACTCAACCAATTAGTTAACCTAACTAAATTTAACCTTACTCAACCAATTAGTTAACCTAACTAAATTTAACCTTACTCAACCAATTAGTTAACCTAACCCAATTTACCTTACCAATTATTTAACCTAACCCAATTTAACCTTACTCAACCAATTTGTTAACTTAATCCAATTTAACCTTAACCAATTTGTTGACCTAATGCAATTTAACCTTACTCAACCAAATAGTTAACCTAATGTAATTTAACCTTACTCAACCAATTAGTTAACATAGCCCTATTTAACCTTACCAATTAGTTAACCTAACCCAATTTAACCGTACTAAACCAATTAGTTAACCTAATGTAATTTAACCTTACTAAACCAAATAGTTAACCTAACCCAATTTAACCTTACCAATTAGTTAACCTAACCAAATTTAACCTTATTCAACCAATTAGTTAACCTAATGTAATTTAACCTTACTCAACCAAATAGTTAACCTAACCAAATTTAACCTTATTCAACCAATTAGTTAACATAACCCAATTTACCTTACCAATTAGTTAATCTAACCCAATTTACCTTACCAATTAGTTAACCTAACCCAATTTAACCTTACTCAACCAATTTGTCAACTTAGTCCAATTTAACCTTAACCAATTTGTTGACCTAATGCAATTTAACCTTACTCAACCAATTAGTTAACCTAACTAAGTTTAACCTTACTCAACCAGTTACTTAACCTAACCCAATTTAACCGTAGTCAAGCATTTAGTTGACCTAACCCACTTTGGGATTTCCTGTTGTTAAATCATAGTCCAAAAGTATATTAATGTGATTCTTTTATTCATCGCAAATTTGTTAACTGAATTTGTATATTTCCAAAATGGAGTTATTGTTAGACGAATATGCAAGATGTATATGTATAAATCATTTCATTGTGATTGTTTGATTTCATGTAGACTCGTAAATCAAACTTGATTTCTTTAATATGAATTGTATGAATATTTTGAGTGGTTAGGAAAGAAATATAGTGATTGATAAGTGAATAAAAAAAAAACAAATATTTGTAACCTAGATCACGTTATATAATGGGATTTCAAACCACATTATGTTGTGCAAATAATGTTAACCAAATTATATATTGTGATTAGACGAAAAAATAGGGAATCAGGATTTGTCATGGGAATTCGTTCTAAGCAGCTCTTCTAGGAGAAGGACACTTCAAAATCAAACCATTTTTCTCTAGTCTTGTATAGCGCCATATCCTATGTACCTTGGCCTTCCACTGTCTTGGGGTAGAGTTCTCTTGCTTGAGGGTACACTCGGGCACACTTTTCTATCTTGTTTCTCTTCCTCTTTTTTTTTTTATTTTTTTTTTATAGTTATATCTGTAAGCTTCACTTCAGTGTCACTGTTCTTAAAATATTCTATTTTAATTGTTAATTACTTCCCTTCTAGTTTATTTGATTCCTTATTTCCTTTCCTCGCTGGGCTATTTTCCCTGTTTGAACCTTTGGGCTTATACCATTTTGCTTTTCCAACTATGGTTGTAGCTTAGCAAGTAATGAAAATAATTTACTTTCTTAGATTAGTTTTTTTTTATTTGTTCATCGGTTCTGAACACGGAAATGAGAGAAAAAGTAAGATAGTGACAACATGATCACAGTTAAACATAGTTTCATCTGCCTTCTCCGGTTCGGATTCTAGACATTTAATTGACTCCTTCTTCTGATAGGAATCCAAACAGTCTCTTGGTGTTCTTCGTTTCAATTATAGACATTTGCCTGACTTCTAAAGTTATGGTACAAATTCAACTTCAAAATATCAACTTAACTCTTTATGTCTTCTTTTAGGATTATAACTTCTTCAGCTGAGGTTCAAAACATTAACTTGCCGTTTTTATTTCTTTTAGAATTATAGCTTCTTCAGCTGTGGTTCAATATGTTAACTCGACCTCTTTATTTCTTCTTTTAGGATTATAGCTTCGTCAGCTGTGGTTCAATATGTCAACTCGACCTCTTTATTTCTTCTTTTAGGATTATAGCTTCGTCAGCTGTGGTTCAAAACATTAACCTGACTTCTTTTTTCTTTTATGGTTGTAGAATCTTCAGTTGTGGTTCAAAATATTAACTTGACTTCTTCATTTAGGGATTATTGACTTTATTGATAAGTTTCATGTTAAAGATTAAGCTACACTTCCATTTGGTGGCTAATAGGAGTTCCTATATTCAGGTAAACTAACGATAGTTAGTATATGAAGAACTAGCGAACCTATTCTGTTAAAAATGATAGTAAAACTAGAGACAATCTTAGCCATAGAGACATGACGTATACCATCCCACACTCCAGCCAATGTATTATTATTATTATTATTATTATTATTATTATTATTATTATTATTATTATTATTATTATTATTATTGTTGTTGTTATTTTTACCTGTTAGGCTACAACCCTAGTTGGAAAAGTACCTTTATTATTCTTGCCTGGGCTGGACTTTGTCCAGACTAGATTTGTTACAAACAGAAAAATATATATAAAGTGTATCTTGTTATATATGTTCCAACAAGTATTAAAGGTAACTTTCTTGTCAAGATATTGAGAATTGATATGTGTTTACCTTCAAGTGGCGTGAACAATTCTCTCTCTCTCTCTCTCTCTCTCTCTCTCTCTCTCTCTCTCTCTCTCTCTCTCTCTCTCTCTCTCTCTCTCTCTGCATATATCTAACACGTTTATTTCAGATTCCAATGGCATATTATGTATCCATAAGAATATACATTAGATGCAAGATTTCATCTTTAAGCTGCGTAGTAATGTATCCTCCTAGATATATATTAGAATACATCATCTGAAGACCAACTGCAAAGGATGTATTTTGCATTGAACTAAGATTTAGTGAGGATAAACACTTATATTAGCTTTGGACAGCAAAGAGTGTGACTATAAATGTTTACACTGGCGTAACAAGTTCAGCTGGTTATTTTTCATATTTAAAGATATGCCCATAGATACTATGTTTCATGTTTGATTTCATAATTAACTGTAAAATCTACTTGCATATTATTAAAAAGGTAAAAATGAAGTGTGTGAAAACTGAACATTTGCTGATTATAATAATCCTGTAGTGCAGTAAAGTTGGCTAAGCAAGGTAAGGCGGTATCTGGCAACTTTTCAATATAGCGACGGCACACTGGAAACATTTTTTTATTACCATAAATAAAATACTATAGCACATATTATCCTTATAGTTATATTGTTACTTAACAGACACATATTAATTGAATAATATCGTTACTGGCCATCACTGTGTTACTTAACAAACGTTATTTATGTTAAACATTGATATTAGAGTTGCCAAACACCTCCATAATCTTGCCACGGGCGTGAACTTGAATTTCACGAAGCCATCTGTGCAAGGTATTAGTTGGATATTTTTAATGTAATGAAGTTTGTGGTTATATTTTATGAGGATATTTTACGGTCGATGTGTGCAACAGCAGCTGGCCTCAGAGAAGATATAAAGCCACGACCAGCTGCTCTTTAGAAATGTCATATACTAGCTGTCTTTCATTAAAGTTATACTGTAGAATGAATGTATGCAAGCGTTTTATTTCTTGTGCCTTTATAGTTTTCTTCTTCTTTCTATTTCTTCTTCTTCTTCTTTGATTTCAGTAGGTTTGCCTACCGGTAGGTCTATTTCCTGCTTCCGGCTTTCATAGTCTAATGGCTAATATTAACATTATTATTATTTTCTTTAAACAGCCGTTCACACCTCCCCTTATCCTTTACGTTCTCTTTCATCTGTACTTTCCTCTGTGCATTCCACAACATTGTATAATTTATGTAATCATCTCACCAGTCTGTTATTCATTTTCTCTTTCCCCATTTTTCCTTTACGTCTTCTCTAACCTCTCTGTTTATAAGCTGTCTTTTATTCCATTCGCCTTTCATCCATATCCTTCATCGATTTGTACTGTACATTCATATTCTTAAAAGATGCATTGTATTTTCTACAAAACCAAGTGAAACCATTATTTTTCCTGCAATGTTTTACATTCAACAATAAATACAACCGTTTCTAGTCCACTGCGGGACAAAGGACTCAGCCATATCCCATTCATGTCTGAGGTTTGAGCAGATTTCATCACCACATAGGCCAGTGTTGATTGGTGATGATGGGAAACTTTGATCTGACCCCTCACATCAAACCAACCTAGTATGGGTGTCCTTGATTAGTACAGTTTTGCTGATCACAGTCAGTGAAGGACTTTATCTTCATCCATACTCAATTTTACACATTTTTATTCCAGTTCATCTTATACGTTCTTTCATTTTGCGTCATTGCTTTTCTTTTCTTCCTTGACCATTTTCAATTTAGATTGTCCATTTTCATTGTTTATTTGTTGATTTTACATAACTTTTTTTTTTTTTACGTCACGAACATATTGTTTGACCAGGGGTCTAGACTCAAGATTCCAGACTCGAGAGTCTAGACTCTAGATCGTGTCTTAGTACCCCAAAAATATTGTTTACAGTGAGTCATCCACTTTACTATGGTCTGTATAGCCGTAACCTACGTAATATCATGTCCTTAAAATGAGTCCCCAAGACATTTAGGGCTTTTGATGTTATCCACATCATTGAAGTATCAAGGAGGATGTTGTATTGACAATTTATCTTAACTTATCCTACATTAGATTGACAATGAATGGTATCCTTGGTACCAGCGCTGTTACTTAGGGCCTGAATAGCATAGTACTTTACACATGCGATTTTTAATATCAAATTCATGAGTTCATATGCATACGTTTCTTACATTATCTTTATCATATATCTGGAAAGACATTTTTTGTTTCTCATCGTGACGAAGATTAGAATGATTCAAAACTTTATCATAGTTGTGGTGGCCGATGTGGTAACGTCCCTGACTGGTGAACGCCAGACTGGGATTAGAGTCCCGCTTAAACTCAGTAGTTCCTTTGGTTGCTGCAACCTCACCATCTTTGTGAGCTAAGGAGGGGGTAGGATTTGGGGGAGCCTATATGTGTATCTGCTGAGTCATCAGCAGCTATTGCCTGACCTTCCCTGGTCCTAGCTTGGGTGGAGAGGGACCTTGGGCGCTGATCATATGTATATATGGTCAGTGTCCGGGCCATTGTCCTGCTTAATAGGGCAATGTCACTGTCTCTTGCCTCTGTCATTCATGAGCAGCCTTTAAATGGAATATTTAGAATTAAATTATCTTACGGTATTAAAACTTCTCATGATCAGAATCATGAAAAATATATATGTATATTTTTTTTTAACATTCTTTTCATGTCTGGAAAACTGTTCAATATTCTTTTTTCTTTTTTTAAATTATGGATCACTGAACTATACATTCATGTCTGTAGAAGTAGCCTTCATACAATTAAATATTTAGAAATATCACGAATAATCTCCAAGATCTTTCAGCTTTACTTTAAACTCAAAATATTTGATGAGGCAAAAAAAAAAAAAAAAAAAAAAAAAAAAACAATAACAATACTCTCCATAAACAACAACAAATTCAGCCGTTTCAAATACACTGCCAGACAAAGGCCAAGAACATGTCCATGTTCATGTCTGGATTTTTGGCCATTTCCATCACGGCAAACCAGCCTAGTATGGGTGTCCCTGACTAGTACAGCTTTTCTGATCAAGGTAATATACAAACCTTTTCACCCCGTTAAGCTTTTAAAGGAAATATTTATGTAGAATGGCTCAAAATTGCCATACAGCACCACACTGGTCACTCTGGGCTCTGAGTCTGTTCTGCCGGCAAATCAGGTGGATATTTTCAAAATTTGTAACCGTTATTTGGTTCTTTAATTGGCTCCGCACAATAATGCCATTTATGAAAGATCTATTTTCATGTTGTTACTGTTCTCAAAATATGTTATATCAATTGTTCCTTACTTCTCTTGTAGTTTATTTATTTCCTCATTTCCTATCCTTACTGTCCTACTTTTCTCTGTTGGAGCCCTCGGGCTTGTAGCCATCCTGCTTTTCCTACTAGGGTTGTAGATTATGAAATGATAATAATAATAATAATAATAATAATAATAATAATAATAATAATAATAATAATAATAATAATAATAATAATAATAATAATAATAATATTAATAATAATTTGGCTTACTTTAAAAGGCGTATTATTATAACATAATTGTTAATAGTTATAGACCTAGGCTACTCATAACAATTATAGGATGTTGTTTCAGTATGTTTAGTTACAGGTAGTTAAAGGAACTGATGGTTAAGTCGATATTATTTATTTTTTTGGAAGAAGGTGACTTTGTTTTATTTATTAAACTTTTTTAAAATGTTGCTGAGAAAATTTTATTCAGGAGTTACTGCCAGTGATGAAAGTGCATGGGTATTTTACGAAAGAAAGATCTCTTAGGCTCAAAATTCATGCGAGAAATTGTCCATGAGACCAGCTAACAGATATTCTCGTGGTAGTGGCCTAAATAGGAAACGTCCTTGCCTAGCGATCATCGGATTGGTGTTCGAGTCCCGCTCAGGTTTGATAGTTTCCTGCAGTGTCTGTAAATTCACCATCATTGTGAGCTAAGCGTGGACTGCTTGGGGGAAGTCTATAGGTCTAACTGCTGAATTATCAGCAGCCATTACCTGGCAGTTCCTGGTCCTAGCTTGGGTGCAGAGGTGCCTTGTGCGCTGATCATATGGTTATATGTTCAGTATCTAGATTCACATTGTCACTGTCCCTTGCCTTTATCGTTCATGAGTGGCATTTAAACTTGTGAACAGGATAGAATGATTTGGAGATGCGAACAGGAAAAATGTCATTATAACCAAATCTACTCGAACTGAGAACACGTTTATATATATATATATATATATATATATATATATATATATATATATATATATATATACAGATCTGGATTAAACTAAATAGTTATTTGTCATTGTGCAAAATTATGTAATTGAATGTATCTGTGAACCCTTGGCATGAAAGGGATACAGCGTAATCTATTACAGGAAGGTCTCCAGTGACAATAGTGGATTTGTTTAATTATTGCCCAAAAAAGTTTTGGTTAAAAAAAAGGATCAGATGGTTTCAAATTATTGCTTTCAAATATGCTGCCCCAAGACTATACAAGCTCCCACTAGACATCCGAAAGAGTGAAGATATTAAGCCTTTCAAGAGGAAACTGAAGACTTTTTGGTTTTGTAAGTACTTCGAAAAGATGGTCTTGTTAATAGACGAGCAATGTACGGCGTGAAATGCTGCATACTTAGGAATGTATACGATAAAATTAATTACAATAGGTCCTCTAGAAATTAGGGTTCCCCTTCAGTGTGGTAAGAAAATTGAGTAAAGAAAGTACAAAAGAAAGTCGAATGAAAGGCATCGAACCTTCATTAGTACAAACGAGGCACGCTTCCAGGGGGCCTAGTTACTCTCTCCACAACACCATGATTGTGAGCACACTACTAGAAGAAGCGTTGTAGGTGCAAAGCGCTGCAATCGGCTGAAAATTCATTATCTTTAGTTACCTCCTACACAGACAGCACTATTTGCATACTTTTACTTCTAACTTCTAGGGCCTTTCTAATATATCGGGCTACATCTTTAGTTGGTCACTAGTCACTATAGCACAACAGGGCTTACTATCTTATTCATGCGCCAGAAGAACAAGACTCAACTGGGGAGAAAATGTCAGTTGCACTATGGAGTATGAACTGAGATGTTAAAACATGATGAAAAAAAAAGAAATGAGAGATATAGTAGAAGACCAGAAAGGGAATGCAACTACGAACAGAAGAAATGGTGCAAATTTCTTTGAGTAATTCATGCATTGAAGCTACTGATCTGGTTCAGATAAAGACTGGCGTAGTATTGGGAAAGTTGGAGTATGGAGGCAATGGGGTTATTTGGAGAAATAACGAAAGCAAAGATAAACACACACACACACACACACACACACACACACTCAGAGAGAGAGAGAGAGAGAGAGAGAGAGAGAGAGAGAGAGAGAGAGAGAGAGAGAGAGAGAGAGAGAGATGTGCAAAAATCGGATCAGATATATCGATCAAATATTTAGATGAATTATAAGATTTAATTATTCCTAGTTTATATAATATATATATATATATATATATATATATATATATATATATATATATATATATATATATATATATATATATATATATATATATATATATATATATATATATATATATATTTCCACAAAAGGCTCTGCATTCTTAGGGCGTAATCATTCTTCTTCTTTGTTTCCATCTAATTTACACCATGTCCAAAATAAAGAAAAGGTTGACGAAATATACCACCATACTGGCATGTAATCATACGTAATATTTTATTAGTTTATATCAATCACAATTGTCATTCCTCTCGTTCTATGTGTCGCATTGCATTGCAATGAATTATCTCGATCTAATAGTAAAACATCAATTGCTTGCAAGCCTCAATTGCTGTAAGTTATTTTGGAAACCTTAATTTCTTTGCTGATATGTTTGTTGCTTTAATATCATTTAAATTTAATTTGTTATGATAAGCATTACTATTACCTAAATTGTCGAATATAAAAACTGATGAAATTATAATTGTCCCTAGAAACGCGAATGCAGAGGATTGAGGTAAACAATCTCGAACACAAACATTAAAAAACTATACACTTTCCATGATAGCTATTTTTTATTGTTATTCTAATATTACTGACATTTTGAAATAGAATTAATATGACATATAATATCATATATTATTAAAGAATCTGATTAAACTCAAACGCAGAGGGCTGAGGTAAACAATCTCGAATACAAACATGCAAAAAACTATACACTCTCCATGATATATATTTTTTATTGCTATTCTAATGCTAATAACATTTTGAAATATAATTAATAGTACATATATTATCATATAATATGAAAGAATATGATTAAGGCTATATTTATTCAAATTATTATGAATAAACGGAATTTATATTAAAAGACCGCATTGGTCTGTCAAATAATCCATTTTCAAATCACTAAAGTAAGCGACCATTAGGAAAAATGGCGACGCGTCCTCCGTATCCCGGCACACCGCCTCCTCCAGGAGCACCCAATGCAGGCCCTCAAAGGTACCCTGGGCCTCCTCAAGGGACCCAGGGAACACCTATGAGATATCCACAACAAACATATCCAGTAAGTATAGAGAGGAAATGCCTTAGTTGACCTAAGAAGCTGACCCCCACCTAGCCGTTGGACGAATCTGGCCTTTGTTTACACTCATTTTCCCTCTCCCGTAGTTCAAGTTTTCAGTGACTTTTGGTGATGTTGGGCCTCTGCCTATTGATTTTTTGTCAGTATCGGTTAGTGTTTCGTGTTCTGAATTAATTTTTGTGGGCAGATGATAAATTACGAATGTGAACAGTAAGACCAACCTGTATCCTAACGAAGGAGCATTTGATATTTGAAGATGGAAGGATTTGTAGGATAACCATTGCTAGCTTACGATTCGTAGGAACCTATGAGTTTTTTGGTAGGATGTCAGTATTCCGGTGACTAAAGCAACTTTGGAGCCTTTGTATATCCTCGGCCAGTTCCGTTCGTGTGCATAAAAGTTGGACATCAACTAACCTAAGCATTCCCCCTAACCTAACCTTCAAGGAGTATCCTTACCTACAAAGCTAACAGGGAGCGTTTACGTCCCCCTGTGACGCCCCTGACACAGCCATATACTTAGTCGGATGTCATCTTACATGTAGGTGGTCGCTATCATACATAGCTAACGGGCCGGGGTGCGGCTTACGACCCCCTGCGACCCCCCTTACACTGCTGTATTCTTAGTCAGCTGTCATCTTACATGTAGGTGGTCGCTATCATACACAGCTAACGGGCCGGGAGGCTTATGCCCCCTGCGACTCCCCTTACACTACCGTATTCTTAGTCGGCTGTCATCTTACATGTAAGTGGTCGATAGCATACATACACCCCGCAACTTTACTTAGTTTGGTAGGGTTTCGCCTCCATATCATTCCCTTGCTAGATCCTAAACTATACTGGTTATTAGATCCTATACTGTATGCCTGACATCCGCTGATCTGCAGACAACCCCTTATTTCTGTACCGCGGTCTGCTGTTGTGCTTTAGTCTACGTAGTTTGTGGAAAGTGTATTGCCTTTGTATAACAAGAGCAGGACCTCCCGCCTGCTTGAAACACCTAACCTAAATTTCCCCACCTAACCTACAGGCTGTGCCCATTCTCACTTACTCGACATTAGCCCCCTGCGACCCCCCAGAGACTGCAACATTCGTAGTGTTGAAAATGAAATAGTTACTTGACATGACTATCTTCATACGTACATCCCGAAAGTGTTATACGAGAAGAAATCATAAGTTTCATGAAAAATTTTTTAGATTTAATATTTCAGTATTTGATCAGGTAGGAAAAATTTAGGGCTTTCCTTTCAGTAATCAAAATCGATACTGCAATTTGATGACTTTCAGTAGAACAGTTTCTCAACAGAAATAAGTTTTTTTGATACCAGATCTCCACATAACATCGTCAATTAATAAAGTAGCCTCATGCATGATTACGGCCTTTCCCTTGTGATTCAAGATATCAAGAGGTTTTCATGTAGCTAAATGTGTTAATCCTATCGAGAGCATTCATAACTCAAGAATTAGAACCCTCACCAGAGATTAGAAATAGTGTGGACAGCAAAGACTGCAACCCTTGCACTGTGACATAGTGCAGAAGGTCCTCAACTTGCAAACATTCGGAGATACAAACTAAAATAAAACTGAAATCATAAATCTCGGATATTGTATTAAAAGTTTGTATACTGTTATAGAGTAATGAGATACTATAATAAAATAATATTGTATGCCTAACTTATAAATGTAATCGAAAAGTTTATCATGTTTCTTCAAAAAGGCCCTTAAAAGAAACAAAGTGAACATAAATGATTCACTATATTTCGACCAATACACATTGGCCCTCTTAAAGGTGTAACGTACACGTTGATAAGGACCAATGAGTATTGGTAGAAATATAATTTTTCATTTATATTTCCTTTGTTTTTTTTATGGGCCTTTTTGAGGAAATATATTTGTATAGTATAATATAGTAATTTAAGCAATATTTGCAGTAACGGGAATTCATTTTTTTTTTTATGAAACGGGACTACAGTACAGTATTTGTGGATTTTTGCTGGTGGAAATTGTAGGCATGGGAATATGGTTTATGCCTACCCTCTGCCAAAATATAACAAAATTCAACTCCAATAATTTAAGTTACAAACAGTTTGTAAGTTGAGGATATTCCGTATAGTGAATATGACAGGTACTTGGGGCAGGTTAGGTATGATGAGCAAAGCACGCCTGGTCAGGCAAGGACTCTGCATACAAGGTTGGTTAAAAGAATATGGCCCAGTATTCTCAGTGACATTAGCCCTGTAGGCCAAGTTAGGTGCGGTGGCGGGAGGCACCATAAGTTTTTTAAGGTTTAAAGGCCACTCGGGAATGGCAGACTCCTTGTTATCTATTGTAACGTAAAAAGTTCTTATTAGTTTGTACCAACATTATTCTTTAGGCAGCATCGAGTACAGTGCTGTACTGTAATTGAATCCATGCTAGGTTTTTAACTGTATAATAATATTATTATTGCATGAACATGAGTACATATGCTTTTAGATTTAGGAGTTCTCAGTGCCTTTATGATATTTGATATCGCTGTAATGACACCCTAAAACTATACTATACTGTTATATATTTTACAGCAAATGAATGTGCAAAGAGCTCAGTACCCTCCTGTAGGTATGGGCGGGCCTGGTGGTACCCCTGCAGGAGGAATGCCACGTCCTCCTGGACCTGGTCCCCAGCAGTATTCGGGAGGAATGGTCAGACAGACTGTTCCGTCAACACCTGGCTCAAAGCGCCCGGCTTCTTCTGGTTCTTCTAAAGGGTAGGTGGCGTTTCCTTGAGTGTGGAACATTGTTACCCATTTGCTATTGGAAGAACCACGGTTTGATCAATGCGTACATTCTAAAACAAATTGAATTTCTAACAGTGGCGGCGGTGGAGGTGGTGGGGCAGGTAGTGCTAATCAGCCTCCAAGTTCAGGGCAGGGTGGCGCTTCCAGCGACTATCACGGCAGTTCGAAGAAAAAGAAGAAGCTCGCGGAAAAGATACTACCACAAAAGGTACTTCCTTTGTTCTGTTTTAGTAGTGGTCATGAGAGACTGACTATTAATTACCCCATTTGTGACAATATATCTTAAATCTCATGATTTTATGGTTTTATGAATTTGTAAAGGTCTGTCTTTACCATAATTTTTTTTAATATAAACCAATAGTTTTGATTTTTCTTTTGAGTTTCAAAGGTTGAATTCCAAACGTATCCTATAGTATAGGTGAGCTTTTTAGAGTAACAGAAGTCTTCATGTTTCTTATTGTAAGATTTGTGTGATTATTTATAGGCATGTCAGGTATGTGGTTTATATCTATCATTTGGTTAATATTAAATGGTATTGTATTTAAATTTAATTACAGCCTAAGTAATTGGATAATTTTTCTCAATTTCTTTTCTTGTGATTAGATTTCATGCAACTACACCTTCAGTAATTTATAAGACCCTGATTAGCTAAAAGGACATTGCCACCATTATAGCATTTCCAAGAAGCCCAGTTAATTTCTTTTTAGGATTTTAACCTTTTTAAAAAAAAATTATACAGTAGATAAGATGAAAATATCTCTTATCACAGATTTTTACCTCAATTTAATTTTTATCTATTATGTTTAACATATATTTTATTTTATTCATTTATTCAGCATTAATATACAGTAAATAATATTTTTTTGTCCTAAATTCAATCGGGCCACCTCTGTAAAGCTGGTTTTACTCGGCCGAACAGTTCGTCAAACCCAGTTGTCAAACGACTCGAAGAGGTGGAGTCAGCCACAAATGCCTAAGGTTTGTGGATAGTGAAGCCCCACCCACAAAAGTCGGGCGAGAAAATTTTCTTTGAGCCGTTCGACGAACGTGTACGATAACCAAATACCCCGTTCATACGTTCTAACATCACTTCAAACACTCTTTTGGCGAACTGTTTGGCCATGTAAACTTTGCTTAAGAATCGAGCTTGACTTATTGGGCTGGTTATCTCTTCCATTTAATGATAATAAATAATCTGGAAGAATTTGTCTGTCTTCATTGTTGTTTTTCCCCCCCACAGGTGCGGGACCTGGTTCCAGAAAGTCAGGCATATATGGATCTGTTGGCCTTTGAGCGGAAGTTAGATGCAACAATTATGAGAAAGAGACTAGACATCCAGGTTGGTTGGTTATCAATTTTATGCTTATCATAACAGAATTTAGTGAAAAGATTTGATATCCTCATATACTGTAGTTATTTTGTTTACTGTTACAAAGTTCCTTATAGTTTTCAGTAACCAGTTTAATTAATGCAAAATGTTTTATGTCGGGTAATGTTTGAAAGATAGCATGGAAATGCAAAAAAAAAAAAAAAACAAGGCTAAGAGGAACATGCCTGTAGTGCAGGACTGGGGACTGGGTTTTTAAGGTTACCTATCTTGGTCACAAAAGGTTTGGTCATCCTCTTCACATTCATAAAGGACAGTAAAAACAAGGATGGTTACAAACTGCCATGAGCCAGTCGGAATACGTACAAGGAAAATGCTAGTTCATGCACAAATACGAACCTTTGTCTTTTAATAGGAGTATGATTTCAGCAAAGTTGGAAGAAAAGCTGTAGGTAGTTACCGGCATGTAGCAAGAGCCCTGCTTCCCTGCCAGCTCACTGATAGTAACTTTGATTTTAGCCACTGAGTAAAAAATGGTGTTAACAATCTTGGCTTCTTTACACATTTCTTTTAATTTCAAATTATCTTGTGTTTGGCAAATGGAGAAACCACATGCGGGCATGCAATCTAGGCCAGGGGTTCCTGGCCATAGGTGTGTAACCTTTGTGAGTAGAACCAATAGATCCCCATTCTTTGTACCCTTCTTGCAGGGTTCATAACTGCAGGCAGTCACCACGCCCTGTGAGTAGTGTAAGGAGTGGTTGTCCTCCCAGTGGCTCGAGTATGGCGAAGGATTGTTTGTCCTCCCAGTAGCTAGAGTATGACAAGAAAAGGAAGAAGACTTAGTGAGATTCTTCTCCTTCAGGGTTTTTCTCGAAGTCTAAGAATCCGCTCAGTCTCTCCTTTCTATTTCTGGTAGTCTTGCCTCTGAGCATTCTCTGCCTCCCTTCTTTTGTGAGACAAAGTTGAAAAGGATCACGACATGGATTTAACTTTGGGGCAACCCCAGAGCCAAGTCACATTATCTGCTTCCCTTAGAGAAGCTGGTATTCTGTCTCCTCGGGGAACCCTAAACTCTCTACAGATGATGACACGGCTAGGGTCTACATCTCAGTGTTGTCAGGTGTGAGGACAGAGGAGAATGTAAAGAATAGGCCAAACTGTTGGGTGTATGTGTTAGGACAGGGAAAATGAGTCATAACAAGAGAGAAGAATCCAATATAGTAGTGTCTTGCCAGTCAAAGGACCCAATAACTCTCCAACAGTAGTATCTCAATTGGTGGCTGGTGCCCTGGCCAACCTATTACCTACCTAGGTGGTTTATTAGAATTAGCACTTTTTCTCATCCTTAGGTATGAGTGGTCTGACATATCAGGATTTTAAATCAGCCAAATTGGTTATAGGAGCTTCCTCCCCATAAGTATAAATCTATTAAAGGACAAAGGTTTTTATATGTGAAAGAACAAATCAAATTTTTAGAAGTAATGTGAATTTATCCTAAATATACAAAGCTGTCTCTATCCTGCAAGTCCTATGTGAAGGTCAAAGTGGCTACTCAGTGAGCTGGGATTGGCCTTGGTCGTCCCCCGTTACTTCCAGTAACTACCTACACCTCGTTATGAATTTTAGCAGCTAAATTCATACTGCTATTACCCCTTTGATCGCCATAAGATGTAATATATGTCGAGTGTAAGTTCGGTATTTCCCACGTTGCCAAATGACATGCACGCCAATTTTTCCTCTTGATTTTATTATTTTCGTACAGTGATACCTCTGGATACGAAAGTTTCTGCTTACGAAAAATTCAGGATGCGAAAAGTGATTCAAAGATTTTTATGCCCCAGGATACGGATAAAATTTCAGGATACGAAAACCTTACGAGATCCCAACTCTTCGCCGAGAGTAATTTTAAAAAGCGCGCGCCGCCTGACTTTGAACTTGGGTAGACTCGCTTATAGCCTCCCGCTCACCCATTGGTTATCTCCCTACTCAGACGCTAGCTGACGCCATAAGATCCTGCTTTCCTATTGGTCGGCAGCTATCCCAGCTTGCCTATGCACGGGCGTTCATCTCTCTCTCTCTTTTCGTTCCGACCGCGGTATCGTTAACAGACATTGTGTGCTTTCGCTTGTTTGACTTAGTGTTAATATACTGTACAGTACATTCGTACGCCACGTGTTATCGTTAATAAACATTCGTTACTGTGCACTGTACTGTATTAGTGTTTACTATACATAGACTGTATATAACGTTACGTAGTGTATTATATTACGTATTACTGTAGCCATGGGTCCCAAGAATGTTGCCGAAGGAAAGAAGAAGAAGACGATGCTCTCGATGGAGACGAAACTTGAAATCGTTAAAAAGTACGAGTCTGGCATGCGTTTAAGTGCGATCGCCAAGGAGTATGGCCGAAATCCGTCTACGATAGGCACCATCCTGAAGCAGAAGGCGGCCATCAAAGCAGCAACACCTTCTAAGGGCGTCACTATTTTCTCCAACAAGAGAACGCACGTGCATGACGAGATGGAGAGGCTGCTTCTTGTGTGGATCAAGGACAAAGAGATCTCAGGAGACACCATCACTGAGACTACAATTTGCCAGAAGGCCTCCGCCATTTTCGGTGATCTCGTGCGTGCTCAGGCCGAAGAAGGAGCAGGAGAAGGAACATCCCAGCAGGAACCCCCAGAGTTCAAGGCTTCTCGTGGGTGGTTCGAGAAGTTCAAGAAAAGGACTGGCATCCATTCAGTGGTACGGCATGGGGAGGCAGCCAGCTCGGACACGAAGGCCGCCGAAGCCTTTGTTAAAACGTTCGACGAGTTGACTCTGCAGGAAGGCAACAGTTCGCAGCAAGTTTTCAATTGCGACGAAACTGGGCTTTTCTGGAAGAAAATGCCTCGTCGGACGTTCATCACGGCGGAGGAGAAGAGGCTACCCGGACATAAGCCTATGAAGGACAGGCTTACCCTTGCTTTTTGTGCAAACGCCAGTGGGGACTGCAAGATAAAGCCCCTGCTGGTGTATCATTCAGAAAATCCCCGAGCCTTCAAAGCCCACAAAGTCATTAAGGAGAACCTTCCCGTGATGTGGAAGGCGAATGCAAAAGCCTGGGTAACGAGGCAACTGTTCATTGATTGGGTGAATGTCTGCTTCGGTCCGACTCTCCGAAAATATTTGGAAGAAAAGCGCCTCCCTATGAAATGTCTGCTGGTGTTGGACAATGCTCCAGCTCACCCTCCTGGCCTCGAGGAATATCTTCTGGCCGAGTATTCCTTCATAAAGGTCCTGTATCTACCGCCTAACACCACCCCTCTCCTCCAGCCCATGGACCAGCAAGTTATTTCTAATTTTAAAAAATTGTACACGAAGCATCTCTTCAAGAGATGTTTCCAAGTCACAGAGAGTACAAACCTCACTCTGCGTGAATTTTGGAAAGATCACTTCAACATCGTGATATGCCTCAAACTCATCGATCTCGCTTGGCAGGAAGTTTCGAGGCGTACCCTAAACTCATCTTGGAGGAAGCTGTGGCCTGATGCTGTCTCTGCACGAGACTTCGAGGGGTTCGGGAAGCCTGGAGGAGAAGCCGAGATCGTTGACGATCATGAACCAATTCAGCAGTCTGAGGTGGCTGACATCGTACATCTTGGTACGTCCATGGGGCTGGAAGTTAGCGCGGAAGATATCGATGAACTTATCGAGGAGCACCACGAGGAGTTGCCGACGGACGACTTGAAGGAGTTGGAGACGATGCAAATGAGTGATTTTCAAGAGCAGCTCTCTAGCGGTGATGAGGAGGATGTTGCACCTTTGAAAACGGCAGACATCAAGGAAATACTTGCATGTTTCCATAATATGGCAGACTACTGTACGTCGAAAAGGAACATCCAGAAAAAGTTTATACCAGCCGTGCGCTTCAACACTGCAATGACGTTTGCCTAACGCATTTAAGAAATGTGTTGAAAAGTAGGCAGAAACAAGCTTCAATGGATAGTTTCTTATTAAAGAGGCCAGCGGTATTAGTAGGCCAAGACGAAGGTGAAAGTGAAGAAAAGAAACAGAAAAGAGGAAGGGATGAAGAATTAGAAGGTGAAAGTAAAGAAAAGAAACAGAAAAAAGAAAGTGATGAAGAAGTAGAAGAGATTTAGAAAATAAGAAAAACGTAAAGTTATATAAAAGCAAAATAAAAATTCAATTTTAAGTTTTATGTTACCGTTAAGTGTTAAAGTAATTTTTTCTTTCATTTTATAGTTTTCCATACGTAATGTTAAGTGTTAATTATTTCTGCCATTTTTTTATTTCGTAAAGTTTAAGTGTGTAAATTACTGTACGTAGTCTGTCACTTGTTACGTTTTCTGCCTTATGCCATCCTCCTCTGCCGCGACTTCGCTATCGGACATCGTCTCAATCAAAAGGTAAGTTTCAACTTTTTTGTTACACTAATTAACTGTAACCTTTTTTCAGAGTGTACAGGTATCAATCATTAATTTAGGTGTACGTACAGGTAACAATACACCTTCACTGATCTAAATTCTTTACGTACATACAGTACCGTAACTTTTATACAGTAGTAAAGAAAACGGACCGTTTTCTTTGGGCTTGGGGGGGATAACTTGGCTATAACTACATTATTGAATAATCTCATAGTGGTTTCTGGAATGGATTAGGCTGTTTTTAACGGTTGTGTTAATTATTGAATGATAGAAATGGCTGCATTGCATGTTTATTACTACAGTTTAGCGTGTTTATGAAAGAAAAGGTGACTTTTTATAAGGCTTGGAACGGATTAGGCTATTTACATGTAAAACGCGACTCAGGATACGAAAATATCAGGATACGAAACCGCATCCTGAACGGATTAATTTCGTATCCTGAGGCATCACTGTATATAAAAAATTTTCAAAATATGTTACATATGTCAAATAAAGACATTTAATAAGGTGTATGATAAGTAAAGTTGTAAAGCCTTGTCTTGTACAGTTGTTTGGGTAGGGATGAGTCAAGTCAAATATTAAAATAAAAAGGGGAGGTTCCCCTGGATGACTGGTAGGGGCTCAGAGGGTTTAGGGACTCAGGTTTGTGTCGTTGGGAAAATATGAATTGCTTGAAAAAACCGATTTTCATATTATCTTATTACCAATTAAAGTATACCTTCAGTGCACCTTAAGCTATGTATTGTAGGCATTAATTTAAGGGACTTTGTACCATATTTTCATCTAGTTGCATTCAAATTTTAGCCCTCTACAATACCTCCATTCCTGCATCCTTTCTTCCATCTTGCTGCCCAACATCTTAACCTTTACTTTATGATGCAACTGGGGAAAGTTTGCCCAGTTACGCATGGTTGCTGAATGATCTCCCAGGCCCTGTGGTACAAATTCATTAATCTAATATTTTCAATATTAAATTTAGCCGGTGATCATATAAGCTGTCAGCTCTGCTGCCCGACAGAAAAACCTAAGGACAAAATACGCCAGCGATCGCTATACAGGTGGGGGTGTACATCAACAGCGCCATCTGTCGAGCAGGTACTCAAGTACTCCATGTCAACACAGAACCAATTTTCTCTCTGTCGTGCCACTGGCAAGAGCTACTAAATACGCTGTTACTAACTGGATTTGTTTTCACAACTATTTGGTGAAGTACTCATTTCTAGTTTTGAGCTTTCGCTATGCAGGTGTTTTATCTTCATCTCAAAACTTGAACTCGTTTTGGATAGATTTAATTATGGTGACAAAGAGAGTATGGACTCTCTTTCACTTTTCAATGGCCGACCCTTCCCTTAGAAGGAAGTGTGTTTAGGTTTTTAGTAATTTTGCTTAACACGTTATAGATCCACATATTTTATATCTCTCCGCCTTTATTAGGCCTCTTCGATTAACTTTCCATTTATTATAAACATATAAAAATAAATTTTTATGTTTTGTTTATATGCGACCTTTCCTTATAGTAGGCGGTCCGAAATTGGAACCGAAGTTAATCAACGTTGAGCCCGTTAGCCTTTAAAGAATTTAAAACTTTTTAAATTTAATGTTTTATGAAAGAATCTCTTTGATAGTCTTCGTACTGTTTTCAAAGATGAACTAACGTTTAGTTTTTAGACTACGCAGTTGTTGACGTTCAGGACGTTCAACATGCGCTCTATCGTTACGATAGAGAGAGAGTATCACGGTTTCACTTTGCAGTAAGAGTAAATCGTTTCTGACGTTTCGTTCATTCTTTCTTAACTTAAATGTTTTAAATTCTAAATTAAAGGAACTTTTTATTTGGAAAACCTTTCAGTTTGTTCCTTTTAGTCAAATAACATGTTTTTTTGACGATATATAATTGGGCTCTTCTCTTAGGTGCGAAATCAAGAGAGAAAGAGAGAGAGAGATAGAGACGGAGGGAGAGAGAGGAGAGAAAACGTTCCGTTCAAGCGGGTAACGTTGTTCTCGTGTTACTCTCCTCCCTAGTCGCTGTACGGGGAAGAAGGTAAAACGTTTCTAGGGTTTTATTCTTGTCCCCAGGCTATGTGCGGTGAGAGATTGTAAACGTAGTTTATTTGAACTAGTGTTTAGTCTCTTTCCCAGCCACTGAATTTTTAGCTTTATATATGTTTTCTGTTTTTTGCTAGTATTAATGTGCTGCATTATACGACTGATTTCGCAATTACTACCTTTTAATGAAGGGTAGAATTGCGTGTTTCAGGTAGAAATCAGTAAAAGTTTCGATTTCAGTGAAATTAGTGCAAAACAGAAAATCGAAGTGATAAAGTGATATGCGCAAGTGTTACAGTGTTGCGTCCGAGGGTTCGTCTGTTCGTGCCTGTCGTTCACCTAGTCCGGGACCTCTTGCAAGCTCCCAAGCCCAGGGGAGAAGTAATGTCGAACGACTTATGGGTTCGTCAGGCCTTGATCAACGAACAGACGTTTTCCCTCCGTGGTTTCGGGCGTATCTACCCAAGATCGCCCCACCCACACAAAGACGAGAGAGCCTATTTATTTCTCGTCTGTGGAAGAGGTTTCTCGTAAGAAACCATGGACCAAGGTCTCGCAGCTTATTAAGTGCAAGTCGGTCCCTTCCGTGCAAGTTCAACGGCCCAGTTGTAGCCACTGGGTCAGTTCGGACTCGCTGCAGTCTTCCGACGACTGCACACCTCCTAAGAGAGGCAAAGTGGTACCGCAACAGGCAGTAACACCGTCTGTTGCCGCACCTGCTGCTGTAGACCCTAAGTGGTCTTTGCTACAGTCTATGCAGACACAGTTAGCTTCTTTTATGCAGGAGTATCGTGCGGAGAAGGTTAACGCTGCACCCGTTAGCCTACAACCAACCACGGTTGTGCGTCCAGTAGACGCTGAGGCTACCTGCTCCCGCACTCCAGCTGTGAGAGTTCCACCACCCATGCGCAGTCGACCCTTCCAGACGCATGTTGACGTTCACCGACGCACGGAACCCTCCGTTGACGTTCGCGTGTTACCACAACAACAGGAGGGTGGAGTTTAGTTGCCGTGTTTTGACGCGGTGCGTCAACCTCCGCATTCTAGAGTTGTTTTGACTGCTCAGTATAGACAGTCAAAGCAGTCTCGAGTGAACACTGTATGTCCTCACGCACCTGTTGTGGTTGACAGTTCAGTTGTTGACAGTTCACAGACTGTCAAGCAGTTACATGACGTTGCCTTCTGGTCTGCTACTAATGCACCAGTGCTGTATGTCCTCACGCACCTGTTGTGGTTGACAGTTCAGTTGTTGACAGTTCACAGACTGTCAAGCAGTTACATGACGTTGCCTTCTGGTCTGCTACTAATGCACCAGTGAGAGACTCATTGAGATAACCTAGCTTTTATCGGACAAGGTTCCTGTAGATGAGAAAGTGCTGTTCTCCCTCCTACTGATATTCCTTTGAGGACTCTGTCATTTGGAGAGGAGCCTTAAGCTGCTTAGCCTCCTATGGACTTTAATTAAATCATGATGATTTTTTTAAGGATCTTCGTCCAGATCTTGTAACTGCTGCTCCTCGTTCGCCTAACGTCAGAACTTACACTAGGCCTAGCTACTTCGAAGCCGTTGTTGTTAAGCTAGTGCTCTCTCGCTCTCCTAGAGAGCGTTACGTTGGCTAGGCGACTGGTTTTTGCACCAGGAGGAGTTTTAGGGATACAGCCTTTGATTTCCCTTCTTTTAAACTGGCTTATAGAGCGAGAGTCTGATAGGACACGAGAGAAGTTCTCGGCTTGGGAGTTCTTGCCTCTGCCCAGATGGACTTCTCAATTCTGGTAGACTCGCCCTGGCGCCTAGCCAGGAGACGCTCCAAGTTGTTTACAGGTCAACTTCTCACTTTTGTCGAGCCTTTGAAGTTTTGCTGTACTATTATGTCACACATAACAAGGCTTCCAGGGATGGTAAATGGTTCCGCCTCAGTCGCTAACCCCGTCTGTTGCCACACCTGCTCCCGTAGACCCTAATGGGCTTTGCTGCAAGACATGCAGTCCAAGCTTGTGTCCTTGATAGAGGACTTAAATGCGGAGAAGAACCTTCTGGCCAACAACCTTCCAACCGGTTGGTTGTGCGCCCTGTTGACGCTGAGGTATCCTACTCGCGTCTGCCAGTTGAGGTGGTTCCTCCACCGATGCGACCCAGTGTGGGTTGCCAGTCGCACGTTGACGTTAAGCGACGCTCGGAGGTGGTTGTTGACGTTCAGTGTGTCACTAGGAAGACGTTCAACAACCAGCAGAGGTGACTTGTTGTGACGCAGTGCGTCAACCTCAGCAACCCGGTAGGGTGTTGACTGCACAACCCAGACAGTCTAGACAGTTCGGGTTGACGCTGTACTTCCTCGCGCACCCATGGTTGTTGACAGTTCACAGACTGTGCTGCAGTGCCATGATATTGCGTCCGGCTCCGTCACGCATCCACCAGTGCGACCGGATTCAGCGAGTCAGACGTTGCCCACTCCGTTGCCGTTTCCTCATCAGTTTCGGATGAGGAACCCTCTGATGAGGACGTTGCTGAACAAGACGATCAACCCCCAGCCCTGCTATCCTTCCAGAAGATGCTGAAGAAGGAACGCTGCCCAGTCAGGCTGTGGATGAGTCTGGTAGGGACACTGTCATCCGTGGATCAATTTGTGTCACTAGGAAGACTACACCTCCGTCCTCTTCTATACCATCTAGCTTTTCACTGGAAAAAGGACAAGACGCTAGAAGCGGTCTCGATCCCGGTTTCCGGAAAGATAAAGTCTTGTCTGACTTGGTGAAAGGACTATATCAACCTTAGAGAGAGTCTCCCCCTGACTGTTCAGACTCCCAACCACGTTCTCTTCTCGGACGCATCGGACGTAGGCTGGGGTGCGACATTAGACGGTAGGGAATGCTCGGGATTATGGAACTCGAGTCAAAGGACAATGCATTTCAACTGCAAGGAGCTACTGGCAGTACGTCTGACCTGGAAAAGCTTCAGGTCTCTCCTTCAAGGCAAAGTGGTGGAGGTGAACTCGGACAACACCACGGCTTTGGCGTACATCTCCAAGCAAGGAGGGACCTACTCTCTGACATTGTACGAGATCGCAAGGGACCTCCTCACCTGGTCAAAAGGTCTAGACATTTCACTAGTAACGAGGTTCATCCAAGGCAACTTGAATGTCATGGCAGATTGTCTCAGTAGGAAGGGACAAATAATTCCAACAGAATGGACCCTCCACAAGGATGTATGCAAGAGACTTTGGGCCACCTGGGGCCAGCCAACCATAGATCTCTTCGCAACCTCGATGACCAAGAGGCTCCCAATATTTTGCTCACCAATCCCGGACCCAGCAGCAGTTCACATAGATGCCTTTCTACTAGATTGGTCACATCTAGATCTATATGCATTCCCTCCGTTCAAGATTGTCAACAAGGTACTGCAGAAGTTCGCCTCTCACGAAGGGACAAGGTTGACGCTAGTTGCTTCCCTCTGGCCCGCGAGAGAATGGCTCACCGAGGTACTTCGATGACTAGTAGACGTTCCCAGAACACTTCCCCTAAGGGTTGACCTTCTACGTCAGCCACGCGTAAAGAAGGTACACCAAGGCCTCCACGCTCTTCGTCTGACTGCCTTCAGACTATCGAAAGACTCTCGAGAGCTAGAGGCTTTTCGAAGGAGGCAGCCAGAGCGATTGCTAGAGCAAGGAGAACATCCACCCTTAGAGTCTACCAATCGAAGTGGGAAATCTTCCGAAACTGGTGCAAGTCAGTATCCGTATCCTCGACCAGTACCTCTGTAACTCGAATAGCTGACTTTCTCTTTTATCTGAGGAAAGAACGATCTCTTTCAGCTCCCACTATCAAGGGTTACAGAAGCATGTTGGCATCAGTCTTCCGTCACAGAGGCTTAGATCTTTCCAACAATAAAGATCTACAGGACCTCCTTAAGTCTTTTGAGACCACGAAGGAGCGTCGTTTGGTTACACCTGGTTGGAATTTAGACATGGTACTAAGATTCCTTATGTCAGACAGGTTCGAACCGCTACAATCAGCCTCCCTGAAAGATCTCACCTTAAAGACTCTTTTCCTGATATGCTTAGCCACAGCTAAAAGAGTCAGTGAGATTCATGCCTTCAGCAAGAACATCGGATTCTCATCCGAAACGGCTACATGTTCTACATCTTGGTTTTCTAGCCAAACACGAGCTGCCTTCTCGGCCTTGACCAATATCGTTCGATATTCCAAACTTATCGTATGGTTGGAAATGAACTAGAAAGAGTCTTATGTCCTGTAAGAGCTCTTAAGTTCTATTTAAAAACCTTTACGAGGCCCGTCTGAAGCTTTATGGTGTTCAGTTAAGAATCCATCTTTGCCTATGTCAAAGAATGCTTTATCCTATTTTATCAGACTGTTAATACGAGAAGCTCATTCCCATCTGAATGAGGAAGACCAAGCTTTGCTGAAGGTAAGGACACACGAAGTTAGAGCTGTCGCAACTTCCGTGGCCTTTAAACAAAGTAGATCTCTGCAAAGTATAATCGACGCAACCTATTGGAAAAGCAAATCAGTGTTCGCGTCTTTTTATCTTAAAAATGTCCAGTCTCTTTACGAAAACTGCTACACTCTGGGACCATTCGTAGCAACGAGTACAGTAGTGGGTGTGGGCTCAACCACTACATTCCCTAATTCCATAACCTTTTTAATCTTTCTCTTGAAATGTTTTATTATTGTGTTTGGGTTGTCCGGAAGGCTAAGAAGCCTTTCGCATCCTACTTGATTTGGCGGGTGGTCAAAGTCATTTCTTGAAAAGCGCCTAGATTAGAGGTTTTGATGAGGTCCTGTTGTATGGGTTGCAACCCTTGATACTTCAGATCCTAGGGGTCGCTCAGCATCCTAAGAGGATCGCGAGGCTCCGTAAGGAAGACGTACTTAAAAAGGCAGAGTAATTGTTCAAGTCGACTTCCTTACCAGGTACTTATTTATTTTGTTTGTTATTTTGAATAACTGCTAAAATGAAATACAAAATACTTAGCTCTTAAATGTAAACATATAATGCTGGTCTCTACCCACCCCCCTGGGTGTGAATCAGCTTATATGATCACCGGCTAAGTTTAATATTGAAAAATGTTATTTTCATTAGTAAAATAAATTTTTGAATATACTTACCCGGTGATCATATATTAAAGGACCCTCCCTTCCTCCCCAATAGAGACCCAGTGGGCCGAGGAGAAAATTGGTTCTGTGTTGACATGGAGTACTTGAGTACCTGCTCGACAGATGGCGCTGTTGATGTACACCCCCACCTGTATAGCGATCGCTGGCGTATTTTGTCCTTAGGTTTTTCTGTCGGGCAGCAGAGCTGACAGCTTATATGATCACCGGGTAAGTATATTCAAAAATTTATTTTACTAATGAAAATAAAATTTTTTGATGTTCTACATATTCATAGAACATCAAAAGTATTAGATTAATGAATTTGTACCTCAGGGCCTGGGTTCGTAGAACAGGCTGGGAGGAGCGTAGAGAGGAAAGGTCCCCTTTTTTTCATTTGTTTGTTGTTGGCTACCCCCCAAAATTGGGGGAAGTGCCTTGGTATATGGATGGATTTAATGAATTTTTGCCAATACTGTGTGTAAATAACTTGCATTTTTTCCCGACAGGAAGCCCTCAAAAGACCGATGAAGGTGAAGAAAAAGCTACGAATTTTCATCTCCAACACATTTTATCCAGCTAGAGCGGAGGGCACCGAAGGAGACGATGCTTCGGTGGCCTCCTGGGAATTGCGTGTTGAGGGGAGACTGTTGGAAGATCATAAGGTTGGTCTCTTCAAGCTTCTGTCTATTATTGAACTCTTCCAGCACTATCTGTTGTTAGTTCACATGTTCATTAGTACATTCACATTTATCATTATAAACTCGAGCATCAAGACCACTTTTAAGAAGGTAGATAGTAGGATGAAAAGAGGCTCAAGGGAATAGGTGAAATGTAAACCAATGAGGGAACACTCGAGCACACTATTCTATTTTATTTCTCTTTTTTTTGTTTTGTTTAAAGTTTTTATAGTTTATATAGGAAATATTTATTTTGTTGTTACTCATAAAATATTTTATTTTTCCTTGATTCCTTTCCTCACTTGGCTATTTTCCCTGTTGTAGCCCCTGGGCTAATAGCATCTTGCTTTTCCAACTAGGGTTGTAGCTTAGTAAGTGATAATGATATTAACAAAAAACCTCTGCTACCACTTATATTTCTCCCACCTGTAAATTGGACCCCCACTGCACGACTCAGTGTTGGAATATTAGCAAGCTGACATTGTACAAAATCTATATTTTCTCAAGGTAGTTGGAAAAGGAAAAAAAGTAAAGTTATGCTCACTTTTTTTTTATTCGGGGATTTGAAAGTTTATTATTGAACTGGAAGAATACATATAACTGAAAGTACCGGGAGAGTAATTCATTGGCTATTGAAAATAGCAGGAGCTTTTGCATTCTTTAGCTGAAGAGGCACTTTGAAAAAAGTGTGAAAGCACCTGCTATTTTCAAATATACAAACGCATATAATTGAGGATTTTAATACCCAAGATCAACGGACAGGGCATGGTTTTTTATTTAAGTTATAGAGTAATTCATATTACTAATGGAGGATTAATGATATTACTTTGCTTGATACCTCATGAATTGCATGAGAAGAGAGGTAGTTTCATCACAGCAGTGAATTATCTTGCATCATCCACTGTAGTCGGTACTAATTTTCTTTAGTCATCCTTTTTGTGTCCTCTATAATCATTTCTGTCTACGCTTTCAGTCATCATTTAAGATAAATTCATATGATCGAGTTCTGTGTGCGTCTAAATGTGACTCATTTATGCAGAAATACTGTAATAATTTTCCTATAGATGCCTGAATTTTGTAACTATTTGTCGTGAAATTTCTCATGTTATTTTACCATATAAAAACAGCAACAATATGGTGGTTACTCAGTCACTGGATATAACATGGTAAAGGCCTTTCAATTACGATACTAAATATCCATGCAGGTAGCTAACTGCTGCTCATTTTGTTGTCCTCCTCTTTCCAGAACGATCCCAGTAAGTTGAAGCGTAAATTCTCGTCTTTTTTCAAATCTCTGGTCATAGAGTTGGATAAAGATTTGTACGGGCCAGACAACCACCTTGTGGAGTGGCATCGAACAACAACTACACAAGAAACTGATGGTTTTCAGGTAAGTTTATTTGTGTAAAGAGGGACATGTTGTAGTGAACGTTGGTGTGTGGTTAGCATTCGGACTCTAGACAGTCTGAGTGCTAGATTTAGCCACAGTCCGCAAACCACTACATATTCTTGACAATGTTCTTTATTTTTAAGTTTAGTGCACTTTGCTCTTTTAGGAATGTTAATGCTCTTGTTGTTGGAGATTTAAGTCTTGTGTTAAATGAAGATTTTAACCACTAATATGAAATACTTTTTTTTTTTTTTTTTTAGAAATGGAAGTTATTACTTTAGGATCTATAACTTTTTAGGAAACTTTCCACATGTTACTTTGTCTTGGTTCAAGCTTATGTTTATAGTTTTCATTGTTGCTTGTATGAATGTTTTAAGTCTTGAAGCCTTAGAAAGTGCGAGGTTACTAGTATCTTTTGACACTTGCATGAGCTGACAAACTGAGGTTGAAAAATTTATTGGAAATATTTTAAAATGTGGGTAAAGGTTTGACAGTCATTAAAGATGGACACTATTAAGAAATAAAAAATATTTATATTTGTATATGGTGCTGTATTGTTTGATATCTTAAATTAATTAAAAGGCTTGGTCTTATTCAAGCTAATGATTATAAAACGAAATATGAAAAGGTTTGTCTATCCATGACATGTCTTCTATTGGTAATGTAAAACACTTCTTTTGAAAAACCAGTCAACCTCTGTACTAGGATTGACTTTTTTAATTCAACAGAGATGAACCTGTATTCTTGGATTGGATTTTTAATTCAACATTGCCCATAGGTTTGTGTTCCACTTGTCTGGTAAATAAGCCAAAATTATGCTAGCATTTGAATCACCTTTTAATGATATATTGTTTTTTAATCCAGCCTACCAAAAGCTTAAATCTTTTGCCTACCAAAAGCTTGAAACTTTTGCCTACCCAAAGCTTGAATCTTTTGCCTACCAAAAGCTTAAATTTTTTGCCTACCTAAAGTTTGATTTTTTGCTTACCAAAAGCTTGAATTTTTTGCCTACTGAAAGCTTGAATTTTTTTGCCTTACCAAAAGCGTGAATATTTTGCTTACCAAAAGCTTGAATCTTTTGCCTACCAAAAGCTTGAATCTTTTGCCTTACCAAAAGCTTGAATCTTTTGCCTACCAAAAGCTTAATTTTTTGCCTATCAAAAGCTAGATTTTTGCTTACCAAAAGCATGAATCTTTTGCCTACCAAAATCTTGAATTTTTTTTTTGCCTACTAAAATCTTGATTCTTTTGCCTACTAAAAGCTTGAATCTTCTGCCTACCAAAAGCTTTAATTTTTTGCCTACTAAAAGCTTGAATCTTTTGCCTTACCAAAAGCTTGATTCTTTTACTAAATCAATTCCATGTTTTCTATGTAGGTTCTTAAACACAATTGATTTTCCTGTCGACAGGTTAAGCGCCCTGGGGACAAGAATGTCCGATGCACAATTTTGTTGCTGCTTGATTATCAACCACACCAGTTCAAACTAGACCCGAGGTTAGCTCGTCTCTTGGGTGTGCACACCCAGACACGGCCTGTTATAATAACGGCGTTGTGGCAGTACATCAAAACGCACAAGTTACAGGATGCCCACGAGAGGGAATACATCAATTGTGATAAATATTTAGAACAGGTAGGTGTTTTTTATGTGTATGTTGTGTGTAGTTGGTACTCTATGGACTAGAAAAATTCCTTAATGTAATACCCATACATTGTTAGAGAACAAAATAAAATGATTAACTGGGCTAGAATGTATCCAGAAAAGGACAACAGTGAATTAGTTGCTAATTGATAGTTTGTATATTTTATGAGAGATTATGACTTTCCAGATCTTTGGCGTGCCTAGGATGAAGTTTGCTGAAATTCCTGGTCGCTTAAGTCAGCTCCTGTTTCCCCCCGATCCCATCATAATCAACCATACCATATCCGTCGAAGGGGCGGATCAGAAGAAGACCTCCTGCTACGACATTGATGTGGAAGTGGACGACAATTTAAAGGTAAGAGAAGTCGCTCTGAGAGGTTTGTAGGTCTGGTTTGATAAATCTGGTGCAGAACAGTTCTGGCTAGTTTTCATTTCTCTTGTGGACTATTTCGTGGAATGTTTTCTTTTTGTTGTAATAGCCCTAGTTCAATCTAAATTTTGTTAATTTCCCCGTCAATTTTTTCCCAACAGACGCAGATGAATAATTTCCTGCTGAGTACGAACAGTCAGCAAGACATTCAGACTCTGGACACCAAAATTCACGAGACTGTTGAGACGATTAACTCTCTCAAGACTAACAGGGAGTTCTACCTGTCCTTCGCCAAAGATCCTCAACAGTTCATACAGAAGTGGCTCATATCACAGGTACGTTTGACACCTTTATGCTATTATTATTATTATTACTAGCTAAGCAACAACCCCAATTGGAAAAACAGGATGTTATAAGCCCAAGGGCTGCAATAGAGAAAATATCCTAGTGAGGAAAAAAAATAAGAATCGATAAACTACGTAAGAGTGCTGTAATGAATAGTGAATACAAAATATCTTAAGATCGGTAAAAATTTTAAAATAGATCTGTCATATATAAACAATGAATTATGTCACCTTTTTAACGCAAAACTTTTCGCTGTTTGAACTTCTGAAGTACCGCCGATTCAACTGCCTGATTATAAAGATCATTCCACAATCTGATCACAGCTGATATAAAACTTTTAGAATACAGTTCTTTGTATTATAAAATTGTAAGGGCAGGTGATAAATAATGAGAGCGAAATAGGGTAATATGACAGCATTAACATGAGTGGTTAAAGTTGCCAAGTATTCTGATGACCAGAACTTACGAAATGGCAGTGGCTTAAGTCCTTTACAAAATTAAATATACTTTGTTGGTTTATGATAGGGGAATTTCTATAATGTCTTTCTTGCTTTGTAAAGGGAATATTTTGGAGGAATTTTGTCTTTTTCTATTGTGTTCATCCACTTTTGATATCAAACTGGTGTAACTTTAAGCAAGTTTTTAAATACATTGAGTTATTATTATTACTTGCTAAGCTATAACCCTAGATAGAAAAGCAGGATGCTATAAGCCCTAGGGCTCCAACAGGGAAAATAGTTCAGTGAGGAAAGGAAAGAAGGAAAAATAAAATATTTTAAGAACAGTAACATTAAAATAGATATTTCCTATATAACTATGAAAACTTTAACAAAAAAGGAAGAGAAATTAGATAGAATAGTGTGCCCTAGTGTAACCTCAAGCAAGAGAACTCTAACCCAAGACAGTGGAAGAACATAGTACAGAGGCTATGGCACTATTAGATAGACAACATAGAAAGTCCTCAATTTACAAACGTAATAGGTTCCAAGAAGCTTTTCATAATTCTAAATTTGTTAACCCTTTTACCCCCAGGCTATTTGGAAATTTCCAACCCTTAACCCCCGGGGGGTTATTTTTTTCCCTGTACATTTTGCAGTATATATTTTTTAAATTGCTCTAAAAGCCTTAATTTTTGTCATAGAGAGGTCCGGTTGGTCTCATTCTCTTGGAAAATGCCTGAATTTTCTCAAAAAAATATAAAAAATATGAAAAAAAATTTTTATAGCATTTTTTTGCAAGGACGTACCGGTACGTCCATGGGGGTAAAGGGATGGCTTTTGTGAAACGTACCAGTACGTCCTTTGGGGGTAAAAGGGTTAAATTAAATATTGTTTTATTACAGTATTTAATTACTGTAATACGCTTTTGATAGAAAATCAGGTTTATGATTTCAGTTGAAATTGGTATCTGTGTGTGTTTTTGTAAGTTGAAGACCTTCTTATACGTTCAATCTCAAACTTTATATTTGTGAGTTAATTAAATCGTCTGCATGCTCTTTGCAGAACCGAGATTTGAAGACAATGACGGACGTTGTCGGAAATCCAGAAGAAGAAAGAAGAGCCCAGTACTACTTCCAGCCTTGGACACACGAGGCTGTCAATCGTTACTTCTACTCAAAGATCCAGCAGAAACGGGCGGAACTCGAACAGGCTTTAGGAATCAGAAATAATTAGGAGTTTATCAAGTGGCTTCAAATGTTTTGATCCATTTAGACCTTTTATTTAGGGATGGGGAAAGGAACTGTATCGCCAGTCTTGCCGACCTAGGGCGAGTAACCCGGCTATCCTTTGAGTTTCTTTTGTAGCTAAAGTTGGAGGTCGTGCATGAGTTGCATTACAAAGGAATGATGTACAGTACCTGATAATTTTGCCATTCTCATTGCAAAATTCAGAATTTTGAAAAAAAATATTGTAAGATTTTTTATAGTTTTAACATGTCTTTATACTTTTTAACGGTTATATAACTTAACGTCTTATTCGCTGCATGGCGCCAATATTAAAGATACAGGTAATGAATACAGTATCACGAAGGCCGTCTCATTTGTAGACCAGCGTTTTAAAGCATCATAACACTGACCTTTACTGATAATAAAGGTTTGGTCTCTGGCCTATAGATGGGATATGAGAATGGTTTTGTAAATAACATTGTGTTCCAAACGTTGTCGTTAACGAGATCCTCACAGGATTTATATTTAAGAGATGATCACCTCTTCATTCAAGGAGTATTTTTCTCTTCAAACCGGATTAGACCGAAACTTCGTAGATGTCAAGATGATTAATCGAGAAACCTCTTTGAGCATAGCTCTTTTTAGGAGGCCTGACGACCTTTCACTAACAAATACCCACTGGTAAGGTTTGGCAATATTTGAAAAATAAAATTTGGAAAGATAGCGTGGTTTTCAGTTATTAACAAGTGTTTCATATACACTGCATTAGATATATTGGCTTCATCAACTCCCATGGTTCTTAAATTTTGGTGCTTCAAATTTGGGAATTTATTGGTAACTAAATTTATTCAGAAAAAAATGGTGATGGTAAGACAGCTGAGAAGAAGTAAATATCACCCTTTTTGTGATACTGTATATTCTACAGTTACATTTCTTCAGTAGTTTGTTTGCAAACTTGAGTAGATTGTCAACTTATTTCTCTGCAATCCTAATTCAGATCCATCAAATTCAGTAAAAAAAAATGTTGCATTAGTGAAATATTTATTTTATACTTGTGACGGAAGTCATCTAATTTGTGTTACAAAAAGCATATGTAGGGTAACAGTATTTTGAAATCACAATAAATATTTTTTTTCCTTTGAACACAGTTTGTAAGTTCATTATCCAAAGAGAAAAAAGCAAGAATGTTTTCCTGAGACTTTTCCATTTTATTAAGTGAGGTTTGGTATTATTGGAAGTTGCGTCCTCTTGTGAATAAGAATTCTTTTTATATGTGCCTAATTTTTATGGTGGTTTTGCTCAGATTCTTTTTAAATATGATGTATATTCAGGCAAAACTCAAATGCTTTTTAGTTCCTATACATAATATAAACCTTCGACCGTTAATGACAGCATAACTACAGCAAAGCTAGGATAGTCATTAAACTTTTTGACGGGTAAACACATTTGTCAGTTGGGTGGCGGTTAGCTCCACCTTCACTTTAACTTCGGCTGCCGTTCTGCACATAAGTACTAATTGGCACTCAACCTTGGCTGGGTTATCCCTTCCTTGCTATATCTTTTCAGTTAGCAGTGTGTGCATGTTTGTGACTTCGACTCCTTGGGGCGACGATGTAGCTGTACAGTATTCTGGTAATGGCTGGTACATGGGCAAGCTGCAAGTTGACCCTCATCAATTCTTCTCTCGAATGGTTAACTACTCCACTGTAATGGTTCAATGGCTACTTCCCAATTGGTAAGGGTAGAAAACAGACTTTACCTATGGTAAGCAGCTCTTCTAGGAGAAGGATACTCCTAAATCAAACCTTTGTTCTCTAGTCTTGGGTAGTCCCATAGCCTTTGTACCATGGTCTTCCACTTTTTTGGTTAAACTTCTCTTGTCTGAGGGTACACTCAAGCACTCACTATTCTATTTGTCTGCTTATTTCCTTTCCTCACTGGGCTATTTTCTGTGTTGGAGCCGTAGCCCATGGCTTTATAACATCCTGATTTTCCAACTAGGGATGTAGTTTAACAAGTAATATATCTATCTATCTGCCAGAGCACTTCATCCTATTTTGTGAGGTAGCAATAAAAAAAGAATCTAAAGGGAATTTATCTTCATCATTCCTCATTGCCTGACGAGAGACTCGTCTGAGTTTGGTTGGTACTGCAAGGGTGTCATAGCCCTCCTTGTCATGTCCCCCACCACAAATAAACTTAATTTGGTAAGTCCCATACTGCAGCTACCTCAACAGTCATCGCTTGCCATTGATTTCTGTTCCTAACATTTTTTTTTCCCTTTCTCACATCTATCTTTCTGTTACCAAGGGTTTTCTTCACTCCACCCATCAACCAAAACCTTGGTCTTCCTCTTGGACTTCCATCAACTCTTGCATTTATCACCTTCTTCAGCAGACGGCCATTTTCATCCTCTCTACATGGCCAAACCATCTCAACACATTCATATCCACTCTAGCTGTTAATTCATTCCTCACACCCATTCTCACTCTTTACTACTTTGTTCCTAACCCTATCCAACAGAGATATACCAACCATACTCCTTCAGACTCTTCCTCTCGAACCCATTCAATATCTGTCTCTCTTTCACTCCCCACAACTCCGGTCCATACATCACAGTTGGTACAGTCACTTTCTCTTACAGATCATTCTTTACGTTCATTCTTAACTCTATTCTTTACTATTCCCTCCACTGCCCCCAGCACTTTACATATTTCATTCATTCTCTGACATACATCTGCTTCCACTCCACCATTAGCTGCAACAACAGACCCCAAGTACTTGAACTGATCCACCTCCTCAAGTAACTCTCCATTCAACATGACATTCAACCTTGCACCACCTTCCCTTCTCGTACATCTCATAACCTTACTCTTACCCACATTAACTCTCAACTTCCTTGTCTCACACACCCTTCCAAACTCTTGTCACTTATCGACCCAGCTTCTCCTCTGAGTCTGTAATCAATACAGTATCATCTGCAAACAACAACCGATTTACCTCCCACTCATGATCACTATATTTCAATCCTTGAATTAGATTTCAAGATAAGGTGAAGGATGTTATGGAAAGAAGAGTTGTTCCGTAACCGAAATACAAACCACGCTATTTACATTGGGTTTACCTTTTAGCGCAGCTGAAATGGCGAGCCATTAGAATTTAACGAGAGTGTATTACCCCCGCGCTAGTTAGCGGGGGGGTAGGGGAGTGGTAGCTAGCTACCCCTCCCCCCCCTCACACACAGATGAATGCTCACTTTCACTTTTGGCTCGGACTGTGACAGACGTCTCTGTCTTGGTCCTCTCTTGGCAGCCATTGTTTGTTTTGTCTTTACTTAATCGCTTACTTTTCTTTTACTCAATATATATGTAAACATGTTTTCATGTTTGTATATATATTTGAGTATAGAAATCAGTAAGTTTCCTTTTCAGATTTGTGTGTGTAGTGTACGATATCTATGTGGTGTCCTCGGCAGTTTGGCCACCACGGCGTATTTTATGGGTGGCGATCGAGTTTGACTTCGGTCTTTCTCTCTCTCTCTCTCTCTCTCTCTTGAGGTCGTTCACCCTTTTACTACGTGTTACTACGCCCTTGTAGCTTCCTTTCCGTGTGGGGGGGCGGGGGTTGCTACGCCGTACGTTTGTCTCAATTAGTTTATGAATCTAATTGTAGTTGTTTTTTTTTTTTTTTTTTTCAGCTTGTAGAACGATCCCTTTCGGGGTTTTCGTTCTTTCTTTAGTGTTCATTCATTTTTAAATTACATAATTACATAGTTACATAATTATAATTGTTATAATTCTGTTTTGATTACAGCTCTCCTTCCGTGAGTGTAAGTGGTTGTGAGGGCACGTGCCTGTTGTGTAATTCTTCTTTCCTTTCCCTCGGGATTCCTCTTCGGAGCCTTCCCGAGGGAATGAATGTTAACTAATGATTTTTGTTTTATTTTTTTACAGTTACAGATCTAGTTCGTTTCTGTAATATGGCAACGGTGTGAGCTGTCTTGTTGAGGCCATGGGATTCGGCTGTTGCTGCCTCCCCACTTGTATTTTCGTCAGGGGCGTGTCTCCTTCTACTGGAAGTACTCCCGTGACGACGGACAGCTCTCCAGTTCATTTTAGAACTCTCAGGAGGCTTGCCTCCTTGGGCGGGTAACTTTCCTTCCGAGGGAATTTTTTCCTGTCCAGGCTTGAGTTTTTCCCCTTTTGGGGGGTTCTTCTCTTGCCCTTTTTTCGTGCGACTATGCTCTTGGTGCTGAGCGGTCACACCTGCAGTTTCGCTCAAGGGGCTGGGCAACTGCAGGAGCTCCCCTTCGGAGGATTGCTCCTTTTAGGTCACTGGCTGACCAGTCTCTTCTACGAAGTGTTTCTCTTTCGTTCGCGAGAGAGTACACTCATAGAGACTCCTCTTCGGAGGATTCTTCTGCTGCTGTTGCTGTTGGCCTCCCTCGCCGTAAGGCCCACCGTCCGCCTCGTCGTAAGGGCCTCTCATCTCCCTATAAGGGTGCTAAGAGGCGCCTTTTTGAATCTCCGTTTGCAGCCTACAACTCCTTTTTCTTGATCTTCCGCCTTGGTGCAGATGGACAGCAGTCTGATCTCGTCTTCCGACGGGCAACGGTCTTCCCGACGGACAACGGTCTTCCGACGGACATCGGTCTTCCGACGGACATCAGTCTCCCGGCGGACAGACAACGGTCTTCCGACGGACATCAGTCTCTCGACAGACAACGATCCCTTCGGGGCAAAGGGTTGCCTCCCACGGGGGTTCTTCCCTTGCGTGTCAGTGTTTCCCTGCGCACCCTTCTGCTGTGTTCTCTCCTGCTCCTGCTCAGTGTTAGCGCACAGGCGCTCTCCTGCTCATCAGCGCTCTCCTGTTCGTCAGCGCTCTCATGATGATCATCCCTGCTGTTCCTGTTGGTTCCTGTTACGCGACCTGTGCGCCCACGTTCGCCCTCGCGATCTAGAACTTCGGTTCAGGTCTGGGTCAAGGACTCTTCTTCTATGTGCAGGCTTCCACGCGTTGCCTTCTGCTCGTCAGCGATCACCTGTCTCTCGGCGATCTCCGGATCGCCCGCGTGTGTTACAGCCGGCACGCCAACGTTCTCCAACACTTCTGAAGGAACATGGTTCGCCAGCTACTAGCTCACCTGCGCATGCTGCTCACCATCGCGCGATCGCCCACCTGCAGATGCTGCTCGCCATCGCGCGATCACGCACCTGCGGATGTTGCTCGCCATCGCGTGATCGCCCATCTGCGGATGCTGCTCGCCATCGCGCGACCGCCCATCTGCGGATGCTGCTCGCCATCGCGCGATCGCCCACCTGCGCATGCTGCTCGCCATCGCGCGATCGCTCACCTGCGCATGCTGCTCGCCATCGCGCGACCGCCCACCTGCGCATGCTGATCGCCATCGCTCGCCAACGCGTCGACATGCCACAACGCGCCATCGCCAACCTGCACGTTAGCGCTCACCAGCTCACCACCAATCGCCTGTTGATCCATATCGCCAGCGGTCTTCCTCGCCCACGCGGCAGCCCATTTCCTCGCCATCGCGCTCACGCTTGCGTTCGCCGCCTCGGACTCGCGCTCATTCACCTGCCCACCCGCGCGCCCGCTTGCCTGTGCGCCCGCGCGATCATTCGCCTGCGCGCCCACACGCCCACGTGCCTGCACGTCTACACTCATGGGCGTCCGCGCCCATGCTCTCCAATGTTCGCCCGCGCTTGAACCAACGGTATTCCATCGCGCGGACCGACGGTGTTCCGTCGCGCCAACCGACGGTGTTCCATCGCTCGAACCTACAGTGTTTCTTCGCACAAATGTCTGCTCAATTCTTGCAGTATCCATTGCTCGTCTATGGGTTATCGCTCGCCGACCACCAGCTCTCGCCCTTCCTACCACGCTCGCCCTCCTTCTGCGCTCCTTCGCTCACCTTCGGTTGCGTTCCTGCTTGACCGCACATGGGCGCTTCCACGTTCGCCCACGCGCAAATCTTTGAATTACCATCGCGCGAGCTCCAGGGTGATTGCGACCACGATTCCCATTGGGATTTTCGCAGCATGGCCAGCCTGGCGAGTTCTTCTGGAGTGTATTTCCAGAACACGGCCTCACCCCGTAAACGCAGAGCATGGCACTTGCAAGAATAGGAAGAAATTTCAGGGAGGTCTGAGCAACACTCCTCTTTCCAGAACCTGGGTTAGCCCTTCCCCGTCATTCCCTGGAAGGATTTTTGGCGGGGGGCTTTCCATTCGAGATTTCTCCATCGGACAAGGGGTGACTGCTTACCCCTTCCTCTGGGGGCTTACCAGGTCCTTTCCCTCCTCGGTTACGGCCCGAGGTTTGGTTCAAGGAAGCTACAGGAAGATCATGGGTACTTTCCTCCTCTCGAGCTCAGGCATCTTGGCCTTTCGTCGTTAAGTATCTAACTTGCGGACAAGCTCGATGTTGTACCATATGGACGCGCTGACTGAGGGCTTCCTTCGGGTGTCTCATCTGTGGAGGTTGAGGCCCTCAGACACCCTTCCATCCTTGAGAAGAGTTTGTTTGTGCCCAAGGACAGAGACTTAGACAGCGGCTGTGCGGAGGAAATCGACTTCCGTTTTCACTCCTCCAAGGCGCTTTCTTCCAGACTCTACAGGGCTCCAGCGCCCTTTTCTTTCAACCACGTCGGCCTAAGTTATCGGCTACGACAACAGGGACAAGGTGTCCAATTGCAGTTTCCTCCTGTCAGGAACAGATGGCACGGGAGGCTCCCCCGGGGGGGCATAGTCCTAAAAGGAGCGGCAGAGTTCACGAACTCTAGGATTGCAGGTTTCTCGCTGGGAGGATGCTTAAGGTTACTCATCCGGATGACAGCTTCCCGATGCCCATTCCCGCACAATCTCTGTGATCAGCCAAGGATATCGCGCCTGCCGTCTCTGTCAGCGAATTCAGTGTCTCTGAACCTCTATGCCATAGCTTCGGCAAGAGTTGCCCGGTTGGGCAGAATGATCCATACCTTAGGCGAAGGTCCTCCATAGGATCATAGACGGCTTCACCCCCGGCCTCTTCAGTCAATCCTTTCTTGTAGGGAAGGATCTGAGAGGGGAGTTCCGTAGTCGACCTCTCAGCCCTGATCAAGTTTGTCGAACAAACTTCGGACAGCGTAGAACAGCAGAATCAATCAGACTGGTAACGAGGCGACAGGACTCCTTAAATCCTGGTTCGGAAGGACGGGTACTTTCAGTTTCCATTCCATCCATCTTCCAGGGAGCTCGTGAAATTCAGCCTAGACTGCAAGTATTCCTGCTTATGATGCAGTGTGGCTATCCCGCCGTGGCATAGCTGGTTTTTTTCCCCAGAGAACTCTCCCTGCTTTCCTCATGGCCACTCAGGTGCAGGCTTCCGCCTCCTCTGCTTTTTGGAGGGCTGGTCAACTCCGGTAGGCTCGGGTTCGACCTTCTTCAGTGCCAGGACAAGCTTCCGGATGCTTACCATGAGTGTGGGTTCATGGTACTTTGCTTGGAGCCTTTTCTTCTTCTGCCTCAACATCTGGAGTATCTGGCCATGATATTGAGTCAACAGCCTTACCACGTTGGAAACCCCGCTTCTCGTCCGTCCAGCGAGGTTAAGCAACGTCGGTTCTGGTCGGCACTTGGATGGGTGACCACCTGGGGACGCCAGATTCTGTTGCCACATCCTCCGAGCCTTCCTTTCAGTTGACTGTGGCAAGACTGAGGAGAGTCGCAGTACCTGTTCTCAGTCAAGCAGAGCTTTCAGCCCTACCTTGGAACGTTTCCTAGTTCTCCTTTCCTCATTGACCCGTCTATAGTCCGAACGGTCGCTTCAGGATAAGTTCCATGTGGGGCGGTCCAAGTTCCGGTGGTTTCAGGCAACGTGTAACCGGACTTCCTGGCCCCTATGGGACCAGCGGAACTATTAGACCTGCAATGGGTGTTGACCTATGGAACCTCTTGATGGTAGTGGATATTCTCGTCCTTTCCCCACATTCTTGATGCTGTTCTCGGACTCGTCAAAGGAAAGGGGGGGGGGGCATGTTCCGGTCCAGGCCTATGGTCAAGACCTGAAGGATACCTCTCCATCATTCTGGCAGGCTTAGGGGCCGTAGTCTGGCCCCTCTACAGATCCTACAGCTCCTGCCGAGTCGCCCCGTGCGCATCGACTTCATGATTCTGGCGTGTTCTAACCAGCAGCGGACGCTTTTTCACACCTTCACATCTTGCAGTAGAGATACCGGGATGATTGAGATTATCTCAATACCACCATCGGCTCTCTAATTCCAGGCAGAGGAATGTTCTCTCCGACTATCCGAGCAGAGCCTCGTAGAAAGAATGTATCTGGGGGTCTTTGACCTTGAGTAACCAGCAAGTGCTGGTCTGGGGGACCTGATCGCGACAGCTTGGAACCTCAAGCTTCCGCTGTTCTTCCCCCCCAGTCTCAGACCCCGAGACTCTGGCAAGATGCATTTCGGTGATGGTGGGACAACTTCGACGCCTGCGTCTTCCCTCCTTTTTGTCTGTGGACAATGGGTCTCATCAAGACCAGGTTGTCTGTCAACCTTTCAATGGGAGAGCTCCACTGGGACTATGCGCAGAACGGTTTCTGGACCCTCTGCTTCCCCTGACGGAACTCCCGGGAGAGCTTCTCCCACGGCGCAGACTACTCAAACAACCACGCTGCGACATCTCTCCCAAACCGGGGCGTCGCTTCGGCTTCATGCCTGGAGGCACTACGCCTCCTCCTCAAGAAGAGACAACCCGCTACAGTCGCGGTACGGAGGTCGCGTCATCTGCGATAGTCATCCGCAGGGGTCTTCCAGGCAAAGTGAAGAGTCTTCGGTGGTTGGTGCCGTGGGAGATATACCTCTTCCCTTGAGGCCTCTTCTCCAGCAATAACGGTCTTATTGCCTTTCGGCGGGAGGAAACTCCTTTCCGCTCTCGGCAATGAAGCCTGTCGCTCAGCCTTTCCCTGACCTTCAGGCTTAAAGGAATAACTTTTTCCTGCCCGCTGGATCTTTCCTCGCTCATGCGAAGCTACGATCGTCCCTGCCCTAGTCGGAGGAAGACCTCCAACTTGGAGCATGGCTCGGACTTTTAGTCCGTTAAGAGATCTTCTCAAGACCCTTTACGACAGGCCTCGGATTGTATTCCGCCTTGGGTCTCCTGCTTACTCTGGCCACGGCCAGTGTGTAAGCGATCTTCTTGGTCTCGTACAACTCCGCCCTTTCTAAGGAAGAGGGGAAGGCAACATTCAGGTTTGCTCCTGAGTTGTTGGCTAGACTCAGAATCTGGGGGTCCCGGCCCTTCGGTCCAATTCCTTCAAGATTTCGAGTCTCCATTCTGTATCTGATGTCCCAAGACCTTCTCTTTCTTGCCAGTAAAGGAATCGAGAGGTTAGCTTTGGGAACAGCTGCAGTGTGTCCTCAGTTGCAGCCGATTTGGGAGCACAAGGATGACACGGGGGAGAGTCACCAGTATACCTCTTCAGCCCAGACTCAAGGACATTCATCTCGACCTGTCTCCAGACCCTCCCCCGTCACGTCGCCCTACAGCACGATGTTGGATACATCGCAACGTCCCTCGCCTTCAAGTAATACTACTCTGTGACGCAGGTGCTACAAGCTGGAGTCTGGAAGCTTCTAATGACTTTCGCAGCCCGCTTCCTGCCGGGCGTGACCCACAGGAGTCTCGATACGTTTTCTATCGCTCTGTGGTGGCTACACAACAGCTGGTCTAACCTCAGGCTCCTTTTTGGACAGGTAGCAGAAGGTTGAGGGCATTGTTATCAGGTTTTAGTCTGCATGAACGAAAGAAGTATGTCTGGCCCTTATTTCTTTCTTCATCATCCCCTCTACGGGGAAGCAGCATCCTGGTCTCTGCATAGCTGACCTCGAACCTCTGCAGGTAAACCATGCTTCCTTGTGTTCCGAGTATTGAGTCAATACTGTCGCGTCCCCCATACCCTGATGAGGTGGTATTGGGAACGTCCTAACCCAGAGTTCCTTCTGGAACTGCAGGTCAACTGCCTAGGACGGGTCACACTTCTTCCTTCACACACAAGCTTATGTAGGCCACACGGTTCCTTGCGTGTCCCTTCTCGTGTGCTAAGGTACCGAGTGAAGGACAAACCGTGGTTCAATGATGATTGCAGACGTGCTTATTTGGAGAAGCAGGAGGTCTATCACCTTCGGAAGGGTAACAGATCAGATTTGACCTGGAACAACTATACTCAGCATCAAGCTTTTGCTCAGAGAGTTTATGCCTCAACTGAAAAGGAGTACAATTTAACCATAAAAGAAACACTTTCTGATACAACTCGGGAACATAAATGGTGGTCTACCCTTAAATCTGCACTCTTTGGTGTAGATGCAACAGTTCCTCCTTTACTTGAACCAGATGGCTCAGTCACTCACTGTCTAAAGGAAAAGGCAACCCTTTGGCTGATGTTTTTGACAGTAAACAGAGTAATGAAAAACTTGAACTTCCTCATTCCTGTTTTCCTGAGGCTAAACTAACTAGTTTAGCTTTTCGATGTCGTGAGATTAAAGCTCTGTTGGTGGACCTCGATGCTTATGGAGGTGTAGACCCAAATGGCATTTTCAATTTATTTTTTTAGAAAGACAGCAGATTTCTTAGCTCCGAAGTTATCTGTTATTTTGCGCAAGTTAGCAGGAAGAGGAGCTTTTAGCACTTGTTGGAGAATTGGTAATGTTACTCCTCTATGTAGATGTGTTTGTGGTAGCTCAAGTCCCACTGATTACTGCCCAATTTCCATAACTCCCATATTATCTAAAGTTTTTGAACGTCTTCTGGCAAAACGTCTTAATGGGTTTGCTGAAGGTAATCATCTACTCCCTAGTTTGCAATTTGGTTTTCGTAAAGGCCTTGGAGCATGTGATGCCCTTCTTACAATCTCCAATGCTGTACAGAAATCCCTTGATTTTGGTCGGGAAGTTCGTATGATTGGCCTTGATTTTAGTGCTGCCTTTGACCGTGTTAATCATGAGGCCCTTGTTTTCAAACTGAAACAGTTGGGAGTGGGTGGGTCGTTTCTTAGCATTGTTATTGATTTTTTAAGTAATAGATCTCAAAGAGGAGTTGTTGATGGGCACCATAGTGATTATAGGAATGTGATATCCGGTGTTCCACAGGGTAGTGTTCTTGGCCCATTACTTTTCATACTATATACACATGACATGTGATTTGACCTAGAAAACAAGCTTGTTGCATATGCAGATGATGCTACTCTCTTTGCATCAATTCCATCCCCTGAATATAGATCTGGGGTTGGTGAATCCCTTAATAGAGATTTAGCTAGAATTAGTGCATGGTGCAAATTATGGGGTATGAGGTTGAATCCTAACAAAACTCAAAGTATGATTGTAAGTAGGTCAAGGACGGTGGCTCCTCAACATCCTGATCTCAGTATTGATAATGTTTCTTTAAATTTGTATGACTCTTTCAAAATTTTAGGTGTGATTCTCGACAGCAAATTTACTTTTGAGAAACATATAAGGTCTGTCTCTTCTTCAATTGCACAAAAAATAGGCTTATTGAGAAAGTCTTCCAAGATTTTCGGTGATCAATCTATTCTGAAGAAGTGTTTTAATTCTTTCATTCTACCTTGTTTTGAGTATTGTTCTCCTGTCTGGTCTTCAGCTGCTGATTCTCATCTTAATTTGTTGGACAGAAACTTACGGTCTATTAAATTTCTTATTCCTGATCTAGATATTAATCTCTGGCACCGTCGTTCAATAAGTTCATTATGCATGTTGCATAAGATTTTTCATAACTCTGACCATCCTTTACATTCAGATCTCCCTGGACAATTCTATCCTGTCCGTAATACTAGGCAGGCAGTTAATTCTAATAGCCAGGCCTTCTCCATCATGAGGCTCAATACTACGCAGTACTCTAGAAGTTTTATTCCAGCTGTTACCAAGTTGTGGAATGATCTTCCTAATTGGGTAGTTGAATCAGTAGAACTTCAAAAGTTCAAAGTTGGAGCAAATGCTTTTTTGTTGACCAGGCGGACATGAGTCTTTATAGTTTATTTATGACATAATGGTTTTTGATATTGTTAATAGTTTATATGTGACATGTCTGTTTTGACGTTACTTTTTTTTAGAATGATTTATTGTTAATTTGTTCTCTTCATTTATTTATTTCCTTATTTCCTTTCCTCACTGGGCTATTTTTCCCTGTTGGAGCCCCTGGGCTTATAGCATCTTGCTTTTCCAACTAGGGTTGTAGCTTGGATAGTAATAATAATAATAATGATAACGGTGAGAAAGATCATCCCAGCATGGAAAGGCTCATGAAATTGTCCAATGAGGTCTCGGATGCTTTGAGGTGTTACAAGATCTTGGAAGAGAAGGGGATGCAATCCTGCCAAACAAAACCTGTATATGTAACTGACCCTTAACCCTTTACCTCTGCTGCTTCAACACAACCTCCAGTTTCTCCAGCATTTCCTCTTCTCTCCAACTTTCCAATCTTGTCTCTTCAGCTTTTCCAGCATGTTCCACTTCCACATCCCAATAAGCCTGTCCCTTCACCACTTACAATGCCCCTTTCCAGTGTGTGGGGCAACCACAGGAAGGAATAAAGGTAAGTTGGTTTGTTATTTACTGTGTACTAATGCTGTATTAGTGTAGGTAGAGGCATTTGCATATATAAAGTACAGAATGTATGAATGGCAAGGGATTGTTTTTTTTTTTTTTTTTTTTTTTTTTTTTTTTTTAAGTATAAATATGATGTATTTATGTACGTACAGTATGTTATGTATATTAATCCTACTTCGGTGAAAATTAAATTCCATTGAATTTAAGAACGGATCTCATTCGCAACACGAGACCGCCTGAACTTTTTTTTTTTTCAAGTAAAAAGACTTGATTAATTTACATATCCTCTCCAAGAATGAGAATAGCAGTTACTAGTAGATTGCAGTGCTGTAAAAAAAAAAAAAAAAAAAAAAAAAGGAAATTAGAACATCAGGAAAAGTGTCATAAAATTAACCCCCCATAGGCAGCCATGTTATTATCATTATTACTTGCCAAGCTACGACCATAGCTGGTGAAGTAGGATGCTATAAGCCCAGGGGCTGAACAGGGAAAAATAGCTCTAGGAGGAAAGGAAATAAGGGAAAATAACATATTTTAAGAACAGTAACAATATTGAAATAAATATTTCCTATATAAGCTATAAAATCTTTTAACAAAACAAGAGGAAGAGAAATAAGATACAATAGTGTGTCTGAATCTACAGTCAAGCAAGAGAACTTTATCACTAGACAGTGGAAGACCATGGTACAGAGGGTATGGTACTACCCAAAATTAGAGAGCAATGGTTTGATTTTGGAGTGTCCTAGAAGAGCTGCTTACCATAGCTAAAGTCTTTTCTACCTTTACCAAGAGGAAAGTGGCCACTGAACAATTACAGTGCAATAAGAAGAATTGTTTGGTAATCTCTGTTTTCAAGTGTATGAGGACAAGAGAAAATTTAAAGAATAGGCCAGACTATTCGGTGTGTGCGTGTGTAGGTAAAGGGAAAAATAACCGTAACCAGAGAGAAGGTTCCAATGTAGTACTGTCTGGCCAGTCAAAAGACCCCATAACACTCTAGCGGTAGTATCTCAACGGTTGGCTGGTGCCCTGGCCAACCTATTACCTGCAAGACGAAAAGGGATATCTATACCTGCTGTTCAGTACAGGAAGTGAATGAATATCTTCAGTGTTTATAGGTTTGGTAAAGTGCGAAGAATGGAGGATAAAAGGCAAATAAACACTATATGGGTCGAAAGATATATTGGATATTGTAGAACATTTATAAAGGTTTGACGCCGCGTTACAGTAGATTCATACGCGAGATCATCTTCTTCTTCTTAGCTAAGTTACTACACAAGTTGGAAAAGCAGGATGCTATAAGCCTAAGGCTTCAGCGAGGAAAATAGCACATGTTTTGAGGAAAGGAAATAAGGAAACAAAGAGAATAATGTGCCTGATTGTGCAATCAAGATAAGTTACAACCACAGTTAGCAAAACGCGATGCCACAGTTGGCTAAAACAGGAAAAGTAGCCAAATATTATAAGGAAACTAAACAACGGAAATAAATAAACTATACTATGATGGGAAGTAATGAATAAGAAATATAGAATATTTTAAGATCATTAGATCTGTCATATATAAATTATGAAAAGAGACCTATTTAAAAAAAAAAAATCAAGAAGTTTGAACTTTTGAAATTTTTTATTGTTATTATTATTATTATTATTATTATTATTATTATTATTATTATTATTATTATTATTATTATTATTATTTGCTAAGCTATAACCCTAATTGGAAAAGCAGGATGCTATAATCCCAGGGACTCCAACGGGGAAAATATCTCAGTGAGGAAAGAAAACACAGAAAAATAAAATATATTATGGAGAGCAACAAGATTAAAATAAATATTTCCTATATAATAAACTATAAAAACCGGGAGGAAGAGAAATAAGATAGAATAGTGTGTCCAAGTGTACCGTCAAGCAAGAGAACTCTAACCCAAAAGACAGTGGAAGACCATGGTACAGAGGCTATGGCACTACCAAAGATTAGAGAAGAATGGTTTGATTTTAGAGTGTCCTCCAAGAAGAGCTGCTTACCATAGCTAAAGAGTCTCTTTAACCCTTACAAAGAGAAAAGTTGCCACTGAACAATTACAGTGCAGTAAGAAGAATTGTTTGGTAATCTTCATTAGGAAAATCATACCACAATCGGAATACAGTAGAAATTACAGCATTGAGCATTGTTATGGGTAAGGCTAGACTGTAAGCTACAGCTCATGTGTTTGTTTTGTTTTACCTATTTTTCTGTTAAGGGAAATAGCTCCAAATTCAAACCATTGTTCTCTAGTCTTGGGTAGTGCCACATAGCCTCTGTACTACCATGGCCTTCCACTGTCTATGATTGGAGTTCTCTTGTTTGAGGGTACTCGCGGTCACTCTGTTCTATCTTATTTCTCTTCTTGTTTGTTTTTATTTTTTATAGTTTATATATAAAAGATCTAATGTAATATCGTCACTGTCCTTGAATTATTTTATTTTGATTATTTATTACTTCTTGATAACTTATTTATTTAATTTCATTTCCTCACTGGGCTAATTTTCCCTGTTGGAGCCCATGGGCTTATAAGCATCCTGCTTTTCCAACTAGGGTTGTAGCTTGGCTTGCAATAATAATAATAATAATAATAATAATAATAATAATAATAATAATAATAATAATAATAATAATGTGGACATGTGTATGTGTAGGTTTACAACCAGGAAAAAAGTAGAAAGTATATTTTTTTATTCGAAGATCGCAGACTTGAACGCCACTTTCCTCAACGCATGCGCAATACGACGCCCCTAATTTTCGGCAGTTTTTTCCTGTTTAAATTGTTTAATCATTAAATGAAAAGTAGCACTAGTCGTTATAGGAAGCTCTTATACACCTGCACCAATTGATTGCTAGATTTGTCACAATTGTCGGCGCAATATCTATCAACATTGATGTTTTCTGGAATTGTTCTTTACAGCTGCAGTGAGAATTTGTTTGCGGAAAATGCTCAACGTTGTTCGGAGTTTCTGGAAGTTTTTCACTATAGTGGGATGTTTTGCCGTGGCAGTATTTTATTATCTGATGGTAAGATGAACGTGATATATTGTCTGTGTGTGTGTGTGTGTGTGTGTTGGATAATTTATTGTTGTTACTGACGTTATATCATTCGGTGATTGGAACTCTTTATGTCACAGTTATTACAATAACCTATACTTGCGTTTTTGTATCATTGCTGTAATATATATATATATATATATATATATATATATATATATATATATATATATATATATATATATATATATATATATATATATATATATATATATATATATATATATATATATATATATACGGAAATTTCCAGAGAAAAATCTTAAAACTAAGTGAACTTGTTTTCCATTTGGAGCTTATTGCCGCTTGTATCAAGGCACTGATGATCGTGGAAAGTTTCAGTAACATTATTTGGTCTCAAAGTGGGTTACACGGTCGAACGGTTCGTCGAACCCGGCTGTCGAACCTGCTTATCAAACGTGTTCGACAGCATTACTTCAAAAACTGGTTCGACAGTGTAAACGTGCGTGTAGACTCTCTTCACACTAGAGGCTTTTTACCCCGCACGGGAAAATTGTCGTCGGTTTGGATGTAAAGAATACGTCTTCATACGAGCGTTTTTTTTTTTTTTTTTTTTCTTTTTTTTTTACTTTTTTTTCTTTTAGAGCTGCCTTATTGTACTTGTTTTATAATAAACACATTGAATATAAGACACAACTAAATCCTATTTTAAATTAAATAGATGAGAGCTATACACGAAAAATTATTCTTTGTTGATAATTCTAGATTCCAAAATCGTAATAAATTAGTTGCTATTAACCTCTGAAACATGCTGTAAGTTACAGTAATTTCTTTCTGAAATAAATTTACTCATTTACGACTTTATCAACGAAGAAAACTATATATATATATATATATATATATATATATATATATATATATATATATATATATATATATATATATATATGTATGTATATATATATATACCTGTATGTATGTATATATATATATATATATATATATATATATATATATATATATATATATATACCTGTATATATGTATATATATATATATATATATATATATATATATATATATATATATGTATATATATATATATATATATATATATATATATATATATATGTATATATATATATATATATATATATATATATATATATATATATATATGTATGTATATATATATATATATATATATATATATATATATATGTATGTATATATATATATATATATATATATATATATATATATATATATATATATATATATATGTATATACATATATATATATATATATATATATATATATATATATATATATATATATATATATGTATATATATATATCACGAGAGAGAGAGAGAGAGAGAGAGAGAGAGAGAGAGAGAGAGAGAGACCTTAATTTTCACTTGAAATAGTAATTATATTACTATAACTAATTAGCAAAAACATTTCTAACTAGAGGGGCACTCAACAGAGTGCAGACCTCCGCCAGGGCAGCTTATTCCTCGACATTTTGGACTGTTTTTGGACGTTTCGCTCTTACATGACCTTGACCTTCGACTTTCCTAAATTTGATAATTTCCAGCTCTTTACATAACAGTTTAAAATCTTTGCAAGTTTCATTTCTTTACGATCAAAATTGGGACCGTATAGTTGATGACCGGAATTTAATTTTTTGCTTGACTTTGAGCTGGATATTTGACCTTGAACATGTATTAATTGTCGTGGATTTTCATGCATTAAAATATGAACCAAGTTTGAAGTCTCTGTGACAACGATGTCCACGTGAATTGGACATTTTGCTTTACCATGACCTTGACCTTTGACCTTGAGCTTCCAAAATTTAATAATTTCCAGCTTTTCACACAACATTTAATCCCTGCTAGTTTCACTACTCTATGAATTATATTGTGGCCAGGAAGGTGTTCACAAACAAACAAACAGGAGGTAAAAAATAACCTCCTTCCATCTTCGTTGGCGGAAGTAATAACTAATATATGACCATACGTAACACACACACACACACACACACATTTATATATCCCTTTCTGAATGGGGATACCATATCGTGGTGAAGGGGTGTGATCACCAAAGCTGTACTAGTCACAGCCGCCCATACTAGGTTGGCTTACCGTGAGCGTTTAGACTAAAGTCTCCCAGCATCACCAGTCCGCAGTGGCCGGCGTGGTGATAAAAACTGGCCAAGCCTCAGACATGAATAAGGACATGTCTGAGGCTTTTGCCCTGCAGTGAAATAGAAATGGTTACAATTGGTAACATATATATATATATATATATATATATATATATATATATATATATATATATATATATATATATATATATATATATATATATATATAGATGGATAGATACTGTATATATATATATATATATATATATATATATATATATATATATATATATATATATATATATATATATATATATATAGATAGATAGATAGATAGATAGATAGATAGATAGATTATATATATATATATATATATATATATATATATATATATATATATATATATATATATATATATATATATATATATATATATATATATATATATATTATCTCTCTCTCTCTCTCTCTCTCTCTCTCTCTCTCTCTCTCTCTCTCTCTCTCTCTCTCTCTCTCTATATATATATATATATATATATATATATATATATATATATATATATATATATATATATATATATCTGAAACAGTTTTTTTTTCATCCTTTTCAGAGATATGAAGAAAACAGGATATTTCTTTCACTCTTAACTGGTCCGTTATCGCCTGAAGATCCGAAACTTCTTTCTCACATCGAATCCAAGTGAGTTCGCTTTCTTCTTCTTCCACGAATTTGGAGGACTTTATTGTGTACTTTTTTTTTCTATGAATCAAAGGTTTAAACCACTTAAATATTATTATTATTATTATTATTATTATTATTATTATTATTATTATTATTATTATTATTATTATTATTATTATTATCTTTGTTTCATAAAAGTAAATTTGCAATTAAGAATCACACCTAGAATTTTAAAGGAGTTAAATATAGATGAAATTGTCAATGTAAAGATATGGATATTGAGTCACTGTCTCCGACCTACGTACAATCATAATTTGAGTTTTGTTGGGGTTTAACTTTATCCCCCATAATTTGCACCATGCACTAATTTTGGCCAAATCTATATAGTTTATATAGAAGATATTTATTTTAATGTTGTTACTCTTCGTAAAATATATTTTTCCTTGTTTCCTTTCCACACATTACTATTTTTCCTGTTGGAGCCCTGGGCTTATAGAATCCGGCTTTTCCAACTAGGGTTGTAGCTTGGCAAGTAATAATAATAATAATAATAATAATAATAATAATAATAATAATAATAATAATAATAATAATAATAATAATAATAATAATAAGAGATTCAGCAACCATAGGTTTATATTCAGAAAATGGAATTGATGCAAAGAGAGTAGCATCATCTGCATAGGGAACAAGCTTATTTTCAATGCTAAACCACATAAGAGTATCATGTGAATATAGTATGAAAAGTAATGGTCTGATAGCACTACCCTGAAGAACACCACCTGATATTACATTCACATAGTCACTGAGGTACTAATCAACAACTTTGCAACCTGTTGCTTACAAATTCAGTAGTGTTTATTTATATCACCAAGAGTCAGGAAAATATTTTCAAGAAAATTGAAGCAATTTATGGAAACTTTGATAAAAAAAATTAATATCTATTTATTTAGCCAGAAAATTATGTACAGTTGGAAACAGTCATCCCTGGCACACCTAACTCTGAGGAAGTGCACTCAACCACACTCTTCCTGCTCGGCGAGTTTCTGTGTTTATCCCAGTCCACTGCCTCTGCCAGTTCTCCTTACACTATCGTTTTGATTAGTCGTGGCAAAGCGAGGGTGTGATAGGGTGCACTCCTTCAGAGCGAGGTGTACCAGGATTTCTTGCGTCCAACTGTACCTGGCAAGTAGTTGGCTGTTGTGGGATGGAATCCTGAAGGGTACCATGTGAAGTCAAACCCCTCTGACAGAGAAATGAATTGATATGAATATATACCGACTGAATACCTTGTCACTTATGCGTATCAACATTTCTTGCCCTATTAATTATTCATTTTACCAATCTATACTACAAAACCAGTTCATCTCAATAACTTTAACATCATTTTCCAATATCATTCATAATTCACTCTCATAAGGTTACATGAGAAGATTGAAATACTAAAGATTAGTGAAAAGGATGCTGGGATGTAGTAAGACAGGTAGGTCTTGACAAATGTTGCCAAAGACAAATTGCGAAAAAAATGCATGTTGTGGGTTTGATACATTGTTGATGAGTCATCTGTGTAGGTGTATTAATCAACTAGCGTTGTGGACGTTTTTTCTGCACTAGGTGTTCAATGTCTGTTCATAAGTCGATTATTAAGGTTCAGATAACCCTATATAGTTAACTCGCTTCTCCTTACATGGATAAAGATACTAGTGTGTGTGTGTGTGCATATATATATATATATATATATATATATATATATATATATATATATATATATATATATATATATATACTGTATATATATATATATATATATATATATATATATATATATATATATATATATATATATATATATATATATATATCTATATATCTATATCTATATCTATATATATATATATATATATATATATATATATATATATATATATATATATATATATATTAGATCACTAGAGAAACTGTAATGAGTAATGCTTACATTCTTCTTCTTTGCTTCTAAATAAGTGTGATAATTGGACCAGGCTCTGGAAACTACAATCTGAGGATGCTTGAGGCTGCAAATCCCGCCAACTCAGCGTACAACAATTACCTGGCCCATCCTGTCGGCTTTCCCCCACTGCAGAAGATCTTGAGGGCGCTATTCGACGCCCGCCCTCCGGGATTTTTCGTCGAAGCAGGCGCCCTGGACGGTGAGTATCTCTCGAACACGTTGTACCTCGAAAGGATCAAAGGATGGACGGGACTCCTGGTGGAACCTGATGACAAAATGTTCGCTCGTTTGCTTGGCAAGAATCGAAAAGCCTGGGCTGCCAACTGCTGTCTCTCGACCAAGCCTTATCCCGTTCAGGTAAACTTTAAATGTTTGTGTTGATAATGTTATTCACCTCCTCCGGAGTTCTTAAAACAATTTCCACATAGAACCCCAACAAAATCAGATGCACTCAACTCTTCTTCAGGAAACGTTGGTGACGATGTCGAATGATCAAAATAAACTTTACGAAGTCGGGTTCAAGGCCATGAATGCCCTCTTTTCCTCCCCGATGGCCAGTAGGAGTGAGGGTGCTGCCCACTCCACCTACAGCCAGGTCCAGTGCTTCCCTCTGCTGAGCCTTCTCAAAGCCCTTGGCATGACGCAGGTCGATTTCATCTCGCTTGATATTGAAGGTAGGATATTGAGTCTGTTTGGTTCTATTTGAATTTCAGAAAAAAAAAACTTAATTTGTTTTCTTTAGAAAAGGCCTTGTCGATGGATAGTGTCGTTGGTCTACCTCACAGTGTGTACTGTAAACATTATTCGAGAACCTCTTCAGTGTTCTTAGGCTCCTAGCTGCACCCACTTTTTAGCTCTTCACTTTACCCCCGTTTCTACTTAAACTCTCTTACAATTTATTGTCCAACCTCTTTCACCTATTCATAGTGAATTTGATGGGTTATTAGGCCCTTTGACTGGCCAGACAGTACTACATTGGATCACTCTCTCTGGTTACGGCTCACTTTGTCTTTGCTTACACATACACCGAATAGCCTGCCCTATTCTATCCACATTCTCATGTCCTCATACACCTGACAACACTGAGATTATCAAACAATTCTTCTTCGCTCAAGGGATTAATACTGCTCTGTAATTGTTCAGTGGCTATTTTACCTCTTGGTAAGGGTAGAAGATACTCTTTAGCAATGGTAAGCAGCTCTTCTTGGAGAAGGACACTCCAAAATCAAACCATTGTTCTCTTGTCTTGGGTAGTGCCATAACCTCTGTATCATGGTCTTTCACTGTCTTGGATTAGAGTTCTCTTGCTTGGGGCTAAACTCTGGCATGCTGTTCTATCTAATTTCTCTTCCTCTTGTTCTTTTTCTTTTGAGGTTTTTATAGTTTATATGTGAAGTGTCTAATTTAATGTTGTTACTGTTCTTGATATGTATTATTTTGATTGTTTATTCTCTTGTAGTTTATTTATTTGCTTGTTTCCTTCCCTCACCAAGCGATTTTTTTCTTTTTGGAGCCTTTGGGCTTATAGCATCTTGTTTTTTTTTTTTTTAAACTAGGGTTATAGCCTAGCTACTACTACTACTACTACTAATAATAATATTAATAGTGATAATAATGCCCTATTGTACCTGGGCACAGAATGTCCCAATTCCGTAGGTGTCCTTTTTATCGATATTTGCATAAGCCTAAAGACTGAATAACTTAAGTCCTGTCACACCCTGGGCAGGCGTCGAAGATGAAGTCGTCAGGAGCTTCTTGAATCAAGACGGAGGGATTTTGGTGGACGTATGGATGGTGGAGCACCAGAACCCAGGGACTGTGCTCAAAGACGAAACAGATCACGCATTTATTAACTGGTAAGAGTCTCTCTCTCTCTCTCTCTCTCTCTCTCTCTCTCTCTCTCTCTCTCTCTCTCTCTCTCTCTCTCTCCCTTCTAGATTAAGATAATTTCACTGAGGGTGAAATAATAATTTAAGCATAGAGAAATAAAAGACATTTATGGTAATTTAAGACATTTATGACAATTTCAGTGAATAAATCCTATAATTGTTGTTTTCAATACAATTTCCATCCTTTGACTGTAGGCCTATTCATTTCCTGTAGGTTTGCATCCAAGGGCTACTCGCTCTACGCCATTGCCAAGGACGCTCCGATTTTCAACTACGTGTTTGTTAGGACGACGTCTTCTCTGTATGACTCTGTCTTCGTCGGGAAAAACAAACCATAACAACAAAGGCAACCGTTTTTAGTCCACTTCAGGGCAATACCTCATTAGACATGTCCTCATTCATGTCTGGGGTTTGGCCTGGGGGACTTTAGTCTGATTGCTCGTAGCAACCCAACCTAGTATGGGTGGCCCTGTCTAATAGGACTATAGCTTTGCTGATCATGGCGATACGCAAAACCTTTCATCGCGTTAATAAGGTATTACCACTCAGAATGGGTAGGATATATATATATATATATATATATATATATATATATATATATATATATATATATATATATATATATATATATATATATATATATATATATATTATATATATATATATATATATATATATATATATATATATATATATATATATATATATATATATATATATATATGTGTGTGTGTGTGTGTGTGTGTGTGTGTGTGAGACTAGCTCTCTCTCTCTCTCTCTCTCTCTCTCTCTCTCTCTCTCTCTCTCTCTCTCTCTCTCTCTCTCTCTCTCATTGATATCTTCGTATTTCAATCATCACATATTTTTTTATATTGGAATAATTGATTTTCTCTCTCTCTCTCTCTCTCTCTCTCTCTCTCTCTCTCTCTCTCTCTCTCTCTCTCTCTCTCTCTCTCTCTCTCTCTCTCTCTCTCATTGATATCTTCGTATTTCAATCATCACATATTTTTTTTATATTGGAATAATTGATTTTCTTTCTTAGTGTGTTCATCAACATTTTATTCTAATTCACTCAAGAAAAAGTAATTTTGTATTTTTATATCAATATTCGAGATTTTTTTATTCTGTCTAAAGAAAGTGTTTCATTAAATAAGTAAACTAAAACTATGTTTCTGTAAATCTTTTATTCTATTCCTGATTATGTTAAATATATGTACCATAATTCCCTTGAAAATGTAAAATTGTTAATAAATGTACGATAACTTGGGATAGCATACGACACCTCTAATGCGTATGTACGATAGTTTAGTGAAAGAAAAAAAAAATCTGAGAAGTCTGTCTGCAATGTTGCCAGATATGGGGAATTTTTCCCAGACTTGGGAAATTTGGGTTCTCTTATTTGTAGGTGTTATTTCTATGTTAATAAGGTATGTAATTTCGCCTACC